>NW_027137576.1:206076-206588 GCF_001692895.1 Cenococcum geophilum 1.58
AGGGGTCTAGTATTACTACTACCTTTAAACCTAATCTCCCCAGAAATCCTCTAGTAGGATTAGTAAGGAAAAAGGGTATAAGGATAGTAAAAACTAGAAAACTCCCCCTATAAAATGCCAAGGCCCGGTAGGCCTAAAAAGAAACCCCCTATAGAAATAAGTGATAATGAGTCTATATCTACATTCACTTTTTCTGGCCCTTCTCCTTCTCCTGGCCTATTTGGGAC
Source organism: Cenococcum geophilum 1.58 (assembly GCF_001692895.1). Classification (NCBI taxonomy): domain Eukaryota; kingdom Fungi; phylum Ascomycota; class Dothideomycetes; order Gloniales; family Gloniaceae; genus Cenococcum; species Cenococcum geophilum. The sequence continues at coordinate 206,304 of NW_027137576.1, forward strand.
AGGAGAAAAAAGAGGACATCCTCAGTCTTCTACTGAAAAAGAAAACCAAAAACCTGCAAAAAAGACAACCAAACTGATGACTTTTACGGCTGGTATACCTAGTATATCTTTCTCTCCCCTTTCTCCAGAACAACACCTACAAAAGGCTCTAGATAGCCTAACTCAGGCCTATAAAGGGCTAGAAGAAGAAGAAGAAGAAGACAAAAAGGAACAAGTTAAACAGCTAGAGGACTATATACGTAGTATCCTAGTAGGAGAAAACCCCTTTATAAAAGGAAAAGAAAA
>NW_027137576.1:806713-1066818 GCF_001692895.1 Cenococcum geophilum 1.58
TTGGACGCGGTGCTTGTGGTAGTAGTTAAAAAGGTAAGGCAATATTTCTAATTAAGGATTGGTATAAAGGTCTATATAAGGATATTACTAGGCCAGCTAAAAATCGCGGTTGTACTGGTAGAGCCTTCCGATCTTAGCTAAGTCAACTTAGCTATAAATATTGTGTTAAGCGATAGGTGCTATAAGAGGATAGGGCTACTAATTTTGCTAGCGATATATCTTTAAGAGTGTCCGTATATAGCAATGCTAATTCTAATCCGTCCGCATTTAATATAGGGCGAGAGCTTAGTTCTAATGGAATATCCGTAATTCTACTTATGGATATTCTACTAAAGAAGCTAGCGTAGCGCCTAAAAACTAAAGCTGAGAAAAGAGTAGCTCTCTCCTATTATATATATGCTCTTATAAATAAGGAAAAGGGCTGCTTATAAAAGATTATATTGGAGAACTATAAGAAACAGTCTCCGTCCACTGGTGGTGAGGGTTATTACTCTAACTATAATCCTACTTTACGGGCTTTTAAAGAGTTTAATATCTATAAGCCGTATATAGAGGGGATTCTAAGGAAGATGTAATAAAAGGCCTTTGCCGTAAGTATAAAAAACTAGTTCTATAACTAGATAGAGAAGAAATATAAGTACACTGTTTGGAATTTAACCTTAAGCTACGTTATATCCAATAAGCAAATTACCGCCCTTTATAGCTGCGCCTGGTATATAACTAGCTATAAGGCGCTTAAGAAAAACCTACCTAATTGGAATTGTAATTAGCTTGGTAATAATTTAGATAAGTTTATTGCCTTTATTTAAGCGGAGGTAGAAAAGGCAAATTAAGTAGAGAGCTAGCTATTAGCGTTAGTAAGTAAATTAAAAGATAGTATAGAGCAGATATTACTATGGTCTAGGGTAGCGGAGAGGCGTATAGTATTGGCAGCTTAATGTCCGTAAACGTAAGTAGCCTAGCTACCTTAATTAATATCCGCCGAAAATCCGCGTGTAGGGCTGCCGATACTATTACCTTCTTAACCTATATCTAGTAGGAACGCGTAGCTGGCTAGCTTAAACTCTAGCTAGCAGAATACCTTTAGGATAAATATACTAACACCCTATAATGGATATTAGTCTTAGTAACGCGATAGTTAGGTCTAGTTTTTAATATAGGGCGGATATCTAGGATCCTAAAGTTAGGCCAGATATTAATAGCCCTAGGGTAATAATTAGCGTCAGTTGTTGTTAGGTATTAAGTATCGGCCTCTTAGATATTAAGGTCTATACTATAATAATAGATATTAACTCCCTATAGCTCCCAGATATCTAAGTTTATACTATAGCATTAGAAACTAGTCTCTAGGGTAGGCTAGGTATTATAGCTTATAAAGCAGCTCCGCATCTTAACCCTTAGAATAATCCGGATATTAAAGCTTATAGCAAAGTATTAAGTCTTAGCCTTTAGAGTAATCCGGATATTAAAGCTTATAGCGTAGTATTAAATCCGAACCCTTAGGGCAGTCTAAGTATTAGAGCTTATAGTGCAACACTAAGTTTTAACTTTTAGATAAGCCGGAGGTTTAATATTCGCAATATAGTACTAGATCTCCGATTACAAAAAATTCTAAAGTTTAAGATCTGCACCATAGCATCAGTTCCCAGGTAGTAGGAAATCCGGAAATTTAGAATTTGTAACGTAGTATTAGATCTCCGCTCCTAGAGAATCCTAAGGCTTAGGATTTAAGTTGCGATACTAAATCTCCGCTCCTAGGAAACTCTAAGGCTTAGGGTTTGTAGGCTAATACTTAATCTCTACCCTCTAAACTGGGCATAGTTTAGAATTCGCGTGCTAATGCTTAATCCCTACCTTCTAAATTGGGTGCGGCTTAGAATTTGCAGTCTATTATTTGATCTCCGCTCTTTAAACTAGGCGTAGCTCAGAACCTACAGCCTAGTGCTTAATCTCTGCCCTTGGTTTTAGATATAACGTAGCTTTAGTAGGTTAGTATTTAATATTCCTTAGCATTTTACTTATTTATTAACTTAACTAAGACTAGGTAAGAGCTCTAATTAATATTTAGGTATTAAGTGTCAATCTCCACATGCATATTTAAATAGTCTATTAGATTCTTATCTAGAGAGATACTAAAGTTTATACTAAAAGCTCTTAAAACCTATAGAACCTATATTATATTAGCTATTTAGTTTAAGTGTCTTATAATCCTCTTAACCAGATATTATCTGTTCTTTTTAGGCTACTATACCTTAAGCCTCTTAGCCAATATTAGATCCGCCTCGCAGTAAGAGAAAACGAAAGGACGTATCTGCGCACTTTAAAAGTAAGAAATCCGCTTACTAAGTAAACCCAATATCCGCTTACAACCCTTCTTTAGCACCTTAATTAAGCGGTGATTCTATATTAATGTTACTTTATAAGTCAACTAGACGGCGCCCACTTACTTTAATTAGTAGTAACTTAACTATAAAGGATTTACGCGTTACAAATAAGCGTATATAAGGTAGTTAATATTTACTAAGGTAAGTTACTATAATAGTAATTATTTGTTAGTAAGCTAATTTAATAAAATCTGCAGCGCGGATATTTACCTTTAATTAACCTTCGCACCTTCCACCTTATAGTATCGCACTGCGGCCGTCGAAAACGGACTCTGCACCTATACGTGGTGACGGCTACGAACCTGGTCTTCGAAGTTCAGATCTAGAGCCAACGCAGAGACGTCGCACAGCGTGCGGACAGGACCTGGTGGTGGTTATGGGCGTTAAGGGCGGTGGTAAAAAATTTTCGGATGGTAAGATCTTAAAAACCACTACTGTTGGCCCTCTACAATACGATGACTACTACTGTTCTCCTATCTAGGGCACCTATACGATCCGACATAGATGCACAGTATTTAATAGCATCCCCTAACCCCCAATAGAAAGCATTAACGACCTCTTATATTGACGAATAAGCGAACGTAAGCGAGTAAATGAACGAGCAAATATACGGCCCCTCCTAACCCCTAGGGCGATCGCCTGCGGAGCATACGGTCACTTGCCGTACTGCCGTAATACTACTGAAGCGACAGCCGGATATAACCCCGTATGGTTTTCCTTATCTCCTCTTAATAGAGTAGTGCCCCTAGAGAGGGCCTAGTGACTAGGGCCTAGGTATAAAAGATACCCAGGTACACACATCCCGCTTTTAGCTTTTAGTATTAAGATAGTAGAACGGATGAATCCCCCTTACGCCTTCGATAGGCCCTAGGGGGGGGAAGGTATAGCGTATATGGTAATGGTTAAATAAGAGATAGCATATAGGGGATGGCTAAGATATAGGAAACAACAATAATATAGCAATTAATTGGTAAGGCCTAGCTGGGACGTAGTAAACCCTAGCTTGGATAAGCTAGAGAAGGAAGTAGTGGTTCCTAAGGAGTTCGAACATCTAAGGAGGATAGGATGTAGCCGTAGGCCCGTAGGGCCGCCGCTATAGACGGATATGGCAAATCGGGGTTTTTTATCCTACTGAGGTGGCTTATAGGGTTTTTCCTCCCCCAACCTAACTGTAGGGTTTTCTTTATATAAACTATAAGTTTTCCCCCTATGACGGAGTAGTCTGTGTGGGCCAGATAGGATCCGTATTAGACGTTAATTAAAGATCTACTACTAGTATCGCACTACAAACTTTATTATTGTTGTTTTATCTACTGTTTATTAGCATACTACTATCTATAATGCCTTCTTTTATACCTCTAAATACGTCCAATAGCTATTTAGTTAAAGAACTTAATACACGCAACGTTAACGATAAAATAATTAAGGACGCTTTTAAGGACGCTCTTTCTTTTACTAATCCTTTAGAATCTCTGCCTAGAGAGTAAGCTTTCTAATACTAAATTATACCTATAGTTAATATAATTTTAGGAAATATGTACTAAAGCACTTTTTATCGGATCTAGTAGAGCACTATAATGAGGTTATTGCGAAATCCGCTAGAAATCCGCTTACCTTTTTACTGCCTGCCTCTTTACTGCCTGCCTCTTTACTGCCTGCCTCTTCGCCGCCTACTTCTTTACCGCTTGCCTCTTCGCCGCCTGCCTTTAAGCCGCTTATTTTTTTGTCGCCTGCTACTTTTAAGAAGTTTAATCCTCGTTGTGCTTCTACTTCTCTTAAGAGGTAAGCCGATAGAATTGCTGCGTAAAATGTTTAGTATAAGATAGCCTTTAAATTGTATGTGTTAACTATACTCTTTTAGTATCTTATTTACTAATTTACCTCTTATAGTAACCTAATAGAAATGTTAGAGATTTTAGATAACGATAAAGAGAATAATCTTAATGACGCCAACTCTCCTAAAAGCTCTCCTCTATCCTTTTATAATCTCTATAGCCCTTATAAGCTCCGCAGTACGTAAATGGCCTAAGCTATAACGTCGGATATTAATATAAACAAGCGCCTTCCTATTTAAGTGCTATTAGTAAATAAATGGTATACCCTAAAAGTTGGTGCTTAGGAGAATATAAAGGAAGCTCGCTAGCGGATATATACCTACGTCTAGAATATTAAGGGTAGCTCTAGTATACTGCGCGATCCGCTATACGCTCTATGCGTTAAGTAAGACTATAAATATCGCGTTTATAAGCAGAACTCTAGGCCACATTTTAGAGGTATATACTTAAGATATCGCTTAAGTAGCAGGTTGTGTAAAAAGGTATGTGCTAATAGTATACTATTATTCTATTAGCTAATATAGTTCGCTAAGACTGGAGCCGGTTATACCTTAGTGCAAAAAATGTGCGTAATTAGCTTTTGCTAGTAGTCTAGCTGGAATGCTTACTAAGGTATAATATCCGCATCTTAATAATACGGATATTGCTAATATCCGTATAGCTTTATACCCGCACTATCCCCCCTCTAGAGATCTCCCCTTCCTCTAAGACTCTTACTCGCAGTGATATGCGCAGCCGTAGGGGCACCCGTTCTGCCGCCGCTCCTCCTACTCTTTTACTAATTTATAGCACGCCTAGTGCTGCTTCTGGTACTACTGCTGCTCCCGCTGGCACGGAAAATGTTGGGGTATATTTAGCAATTGCTGTTTCCGCACGCGTTAATATAGTTTGTAAATAGGTAACTAAGATAGCAAAAGATATTTGGGCTATAGATCGCCGGTTAAGTAAGCTTAAAGATTCTCTAAGTAAGATAAAGGATAGGCTTATGTTTATAAGGCGTAGTATTATAGCACTTATACGCAACGCCGGGTTGCTAGATATAGAATTTAAGTAAATACTAGTTAGCTATTGCTACGGGTTAGCTATTACTATGGGTTAACTATTATTATAGGTTTAGAGTAATAAAATAGTAGCTCTTACCTCTCTGCTACTACGTATATAGGAATTAAGTCTCTACCTTATATTTAATAGATATAATTAATATTGTAATATCAGTATAAGCTAAGATAAAGATATCTATATAAGCTAAGATAAAGATATTTATATATCCGCACCGTTAATAATTACTAAGGTAAGTCACTATAGTAGTAATTATTTGTTAGTAAGCTAATTTAATAAAATCGGTAGCGTAGATATTTACCTTTAATTAACCTCCGCACCTCTTCTTCCTCTACTAACCTTCTACCTTATAGCACCGCACCGCAAACTTTATTATTGTTGTTTTATCTACTATCCCTTAACATTCTACTATCTATAATGCCTTTATTTATACCTATAAACGATATTAATATAAACAACAGCAGCCAGGCAGTTAAGGAACTTAATATGCGCGAAATGAACAAGGATACTGTTAAGCACGCCATGGCTGCTCTTATTAAGCCTTTAGACTCCGTTCCTAAAGAGTAGGCTTTATAATACTAAATTATGCCTATAGCTAATATGATTTTAGAAAATATATACCAAAGCGCTCTTTATAGAATTTAATAGACGACAAAAATATAAATAGAGCGAAATCTGCTGAAAATCCGCGCACCTTTTCGCTGCCTGCCTTTCTATTGCCTATATCTTTGCCATAGACCACTTTACCGTCAGTTCCTTCGCCGTCCACTTCTTTGCTATCTGCCTCTCTGCTACCGCTACCTAATACTTCTAAAAGGAGGCTTAATAAGGCTCGTTTATCTTCTTTTCTTAGAAAGTAGGCTAAAAAGGCTGCTAATATAAATCTAAAGGCTAAGATAGCCATTAAATCGTATGTGTTAGTTATACTGTTTTAATATCTTGTTTACTAATTTACCTCTTATAGTAACCTAGATATTTATAAGGTTTCTTTAGATAGCGAATCTCTAGATAGCGGTAAAGATAAAGATCTTAATAACGCCGACTCTTACAATCTCCGCAGCCCTCGCAATCTCTACAGCCCTCGCAATCTCTATAGCCCTTATAATCTTCGTAGTACCACAAATATAAACAAGCGCCTTCCTATCTAAGTGCTGTTAGTGAATAAATGGTATACTTTAAAAGCTAGTGTTTGGGAGAACATAAAGGAAAGTCGCCAGCGGATATTAACACACGTTTAGAATATTAAGGGTAGCTTTAGTAAGCTACGCGACCCGCTATATACTCTATATAAGAAGCATAGCTACAAATATCATTATAAGAAGGACTTTAGGCCTTATTTTAGGGGTGCGTGCTTAAGATATTGTGTAGGTAGTAGGTCGTGCGGAAAGGTACGTGCTAATAGTATACTATTATTCTGTTAGCTAACACGCGTATAGGAAAGTTTACTAAATCTAGAGCTGGTTATACCTTAGGGCAAAAAACGTGCGAAGTTAGCTTCTGCTAATAGTCCAGCTAAAACACCTACTAAGAAGGTATAATATCCGCATCTTAATAATATGGATATTGCTAATATCCGCATAGCTTTATTCCCGCACCACCCCCCCCTTAATTACTACGCCCCCCCCCCCCCCCACTAAGACCTCCCCTCCTATTAAGACTCCTACTCGTAGTAGTATACGCGGCCGTAGAGGCACCCGCTCTACCGCTACTCTAACTCTTTTACTAATTGCTAGCACGCTAGGTGCTACTATTACTACTACCGCTTCCGCTAGCATGGAATCTATTAGGGTGTATTTAGCAATTGCTATTTCTATATATATTAATATAGTTCGTAAACGGGTAACTAATATAGCGAAAGATATTCGAGCTATGGACCGCCGGTTAAATAAGTTTGGAGATTCTCTAAGTAATATAAAGGATAAGCTTGCGTTCCTAAGGCGTAGTATTATTGCACTTATACGCAATACTGGGCTACTAGATATCAAATAAGTAGATATAAGTTAGCTATTACTACGGGTTGGCCGTTGTTACGGGTTTATAATAAAAAAAATAGTAGCTCTTACCTTTTTACTACTATATACGTAGGAATTAAGTCTCCGTCTTATATTTAATAGATATACTTAATTAATATTATAATATCTATATAAGCTAAGGTGAAGATATCTATATAAGCTAAGATAAAGATATTTATATATCCGTACCACAAAATAGCTAACTACTACGTTATATACTACGCACTAAGAAAATTATACGCTAGCTAGAATTAATATTAATAAAAAGATCTCGCTTAATATATTAAGATAGAAACGTACTATAAGCCTAAGCATTTAAAAGTCCTCTAGTATATTATCTGTAGCCTTATTAAATTCGTCCTTATAAGGGTTATATAGTAAACCGCTAATATAAGACATCCGTATATTAAAATTAGCAATGCCGCCCTATAAGAGCTGCTCTAATTTAAGTTAAAGAATAGCAGGTGCCTTAAACCCAACGTCCTGTATACGCTGACGCATAATCAAATCCTTAGCAATTATATCCGTAAGTAACTAGATATTAACCATAGGAGGCTTAATTATATAATTGGATATCGTCCGCTTACTAAACGCGTCCTTAAACTTAGCACGAAGAGGTCCAGTATAGCTTATAGTAAGAATACTTTATCTAAATAGAAAGTCTACTCCGAAGGTCGAGTTTCCGCATAATTGGAGTAACTCCTTTAGCTGAAGATTTAGTAGTTTATTAAGTTAATTAGCTTTAAAAAAGCTATTTAGCTCTCCGTAATTATTAATTAGCCCGTTTATAAGTATAGCCTACTAAAGTACTAGATTATACGCCTCTGTTATAATTAACCTTTAGAAGTATATTATTTCTAATATATAGTTATTGCTCCTTAATCTAGTAAAGTAAAGGCAAAGGCGGGCAATTGCACGCTTTAAAAGGCCGATATCTATATACTTAATGGCGTATTTCAACACTTTATATATTTTAACCACCTATAGATATTAAATATAATTAAAGAACTCTACGTTAACAATTTAAGCGGGCTAGCTTATAGTAGCGGAGCCGGGTACTATAAGTAATTAATTTATAATTTAAGAACCTTCGCGGGTAAAGGGCTGCGGAGGAACCAGTTTATTAGCCTCGCGGCTAACTTTAGAGCTAAAACCCGCCGCGCGGATATCCTTAATATGCTATAAAAACTACTCGGGCGTTAAGGATCTAATGTATCTTTTAACCGCACCTTCTTTATAAATATCAAGCCTATTGTGGATATGTATTAAGAAGAGTGCAATAATATGGGTATTAAAACTATGCAGTACTAGCTCCTTAAGATGGTAAAAAGAAGGGCGCTTTATAGGAATATTTCGTCGCCCAAGGTAATTTATATAAGTGTAGAGCGTAGAGTACTACTGCGCATATTGCTTACCACCAAAGAAAGTCCTTATAATTGTATATAGGAAGTTTAACCAGAGGTGCCAAAGACCTAAAACAGGTAGTACCCAACGGTGGTTATTATATAAGAGCGTAGCCTCCGCCCGCTCCTGCTTATAGGCGCGGATAAGCTTTACGGTTTTCTAGTTACCGTATACCAGATATAATTGGTCCTAGAAATTATTATCGCGATTAAGCTATAGTTACTCTAGGAAGATCGTCTTAAGTATACAGTAGTTGCCATTTATAGAAGCCTCGCTCTCTATAATAGGGCCTAGGTTTACGTATATTGTCTTTATAGATAGTAGAATATTAATCTCCGGCATACGCGGATATTTAAGCTTGGTATTAGATTTAAAAATGCTATTTATAGCGGCCGGATATACGCTTCGCAGAGCATCTATAATTATAAATATAGATATCTAATTTTAAATGCTATTATATGTGTTACCTAGCGCCTTAGTAATATCCTTAATGCGAAGCTGTACTTGGTTATATAGTATACTTTAAAGAAGGCCACTAGGGGGAATATAAGATCCGTAGATAAGCTTTCTAGTAGTATAGGAATAAAAAACACTAGTATCTCCGATTAACTAATGTCGCGTTTACTTAAGATAGTTAAAATTGTTATATATAATATAGATATTATTAAAAGCGGACATTAATTAGAGGTAAGTCTTTAATAACGTTAGCGCCAGTATATCCGCCGCTGGTATTATAACCTTCCTTAGAGCGCTCGGCCAATTCCATCTTTTAGTAATTAAGCGTCTTATATCCGTTAATAAGCCCTAATTTATAAAGCAGTAATAGAACCTAATGCTTTACACCTATACCTTAAAGACAAAGACTAAGAAGCTAAGTAAAACAGTTAGCGGAGCTTTAAGCGCGGCCTAATAAAAGGATAGACGTAAGAATAACCACCCGCCCTAAGTGCGGATTTCGCGATCTATTAGTTCTTAATTATGACGATAATCCTTCTATTAGTTGGTAGAGTAGAGGGGTATATTAGCTAATTGCCTTATAGCCCTACGAGAGTTAAACGTCTTTAAACTCTAGATTTGACTTCTATAGCCTAAAGATAACTGTCTTCTGCTGGAGATTACAAAGCTCTTTATAAAGGATATTTATGACCGTATTAATTAGTTCCGAATAGATATCCGTAGTCTCCATAATCGCATTATAGATTTTTTTGTCCCTTAGAAGGGTAGCAATAAGCCCCTTTACCTTCTTCTTTTTTGCCTTCTTTTTTTACGCCTTATTATTTCCTACGCCTAGTCTTTTATTAATATTAAGCTGTAGCCACGCTAAAGAAAGGTCACTAAAGGACCATCGCTACTCCTGTAAGTGCTCTAAAATAATTCTAACCTTCTCTTCCTTTAATATCCGCCTAGCGGATGCTCCAGTTGGTGTTTAGATAGGCGTCCGCCGGTTAACTAATGCCGTGTTTATAGTGAGGGTAGGTAGTTTAATTATCGGCATATTACCCGTTTAGCGGCGCTTTCTGCTTAACATCGCGGGGGCTAATGGGGTAGATATATTTATTGATTATAGAGCTACTTCCGCGGATCAATTTAACGGTATTTCTGAGATAATAGCTGCTATGGGGGTGTAGATTAATTTCGTTAAAAAAGGTAACTGCTTTACATATAAACAAAGTTGGATCGCTTAAGAAACGTTAGATAAGTCCCTTAGACTATAGAATCAACTTTTTAACAAAAAAGGTTAGCGATATCCGCTTGCGGATATACGTATGTCCGCTAATTGATTCTATGGTCTGAGCTTGCTGAGGTAAGGTCTGAGCTTCTGAGGTAACAAACAAATGTAATTGTGGATAGTCACCCTTCGACCTCAACCTCCAACTAGTTCCTACTGAATCCTCCCCACAGCAGTTATTCACCCTTAATATTCCCCAAAACTACACTACCTTACCTTATCGACGATAATAAACACCTAGCCATTATGGGATTTCATGGACCAATCTCCAAAAACGCAGCCCACTCTGCCGCCTGGAACACCGTCTCGCTTTCGCGCGCTCTCTCCCACCACAAAATTCCCCACGTTCTCTGGGGGGACTTCTTATGGGCCGCAGCGTTCCGAGTCCCTACCTCATGTCTCCATACTATATACTTTGTAGTACCAAACAACCGTGTTAATGCAGCGGCGAAGGCTATCACTACTGACCTCCCCTATTATGAGCGCTCCCTAGTGACACAGCTAAGACTTCCAAACTCGAGCTGTCCTGTCGACTTTCCAGATATTCTGGTACTGGAGTATGTGCATATCCGTATCGGTATTATCCCTGGGGACCTAGTTGCATTTGATCCGATAGATACAGCGCGTACTACCACGATAGAGTGTGACCATAGCTTTATCCCAGTGCCAACGCTACCAGGGCTACTCGACTCATGCGCCGATGTATTCCGTATCCACTCACCGCGGCTACCGAGCCGCCTCAGCATAATAGACTGGCTCTTAGGACGCACAATGGCGGATATCCAGCGCGAGTATAAGCGTAAGCTCGCGCTTTGCCGGTTAGCGGACCTAGCTGAGTGTTATACTCTATTATACTGCTTCCGGAAGAAGGAGAGGGGTCGTCGGTGGACTTCTATTAAGGAGTTGCCGGAGAAACACCACCAAATTGCCGAGTGTATGCGGCCTGAGAACGGCAGGCGCTTCCTTAACAACTTTGTAGATTTAGGGAAGTTTCAGTTTCCCGAGGACAGCGACGATAATATTGAGGATAGTGGATGGGAGGACGATGAAGATGAGGTTCTTAACGACTCTAGTTAGACAGCGGCTGGCTTAACTTTCTCCGTTATTACTGCTCCTATAATACTGTCTATAAAATTAACGATTTCTGGCGTGTACTCTATTGAGTTAGGCCTAGCTACTTTAACAGTTATATAATAGAGTATTAGGAACCTGTTATTATGACTGCACAACTCCTGCATCAGGAAACTTTTTTTGGGCACGTTGCAGCCGAAAATTGGGGTCCGGCAATTTGCAGCGAATTACTATAAACACATAGGCTACTCGTGCGAATCGCCGCAAATTGCTAAACCCTAATTTTCGGCTGCAATAAAAATACCACAAAACTGCACGAAGCTCTACACGAAGCTCTACGTACAGAGGCTCTGCACGAGGCTCTGCGCGAAGCTCTGCGTACAGAGGCTCTACACCACCTCGTCAATTCCGGTTGTTAGCGCCTTACTAGTGACGCCTCTCGGGCGGAAATCCTCATATAGATTAGTATGAGTTTCCCCGTCTTAGCGGTGAGCTTCAAAAGACCTCAATATCAAAAATTTATGAAGCTTTTTAAAACTAATGATTGTATAGTAGATTGCCTATATACAAATATTTCTGAAGTTACAGTAGCCAAATGAGTGTTAAAATTAACGCTTAGCAATTAAACGAGTGTCCAAATGTCTCCTCCATTAATTATCCTCTAAGCCCCTAATCGTCCTCTAAGATCCTAATCATCCTCTAAGCTTTCTACTGTTCTCTACTACTTAGTAGGTCCCCCTTCTGCTTTAATTACTGCCTAAAGGCGTATAGGTATAGAAGTAACTAGATCCTTAAAGTAGCAGGCCTCCAGATTCTCCCATTTAGATTTAATAGCTGCTTATATTACTTCTTTTATTAACGGGCGAGGCTTCCGCTTAGCTATTTAAGTCTTTATTACATTCTAAACGGCCTTAATTAGGTTAAGATCTAGGCTATTTGCTAGCCACTAAAGTAACTTAATATCGTCTTTCTGGAACTTAGCGATAGTAATATAAGCTCTATAACAGGGAGCTCCGTCTATTTGTATAATTATTAGGGTACTTCTAAATTCGTAATTAGGGAAATATATATTATACTTAGCGTTATAGAAGTTATAAAATTCTTTAAGCTTTAGATATATATAATCTAGGAAGCCCTACGCTATAATATTACCCTATTCTTTCTTATTTTAAAATAGTAGAGGCCCTTTTTCTGCACTGTAGAATGCAGCCTATACTATTATATAAGGTATATTAGTAAACTTAGGACGGAGGTAGTTAGGATAAAATCATTTATTAGGTCTTCTAATAATATAAAGCTGCTAGTGCCCACTATAATATATAGCTGCCTTATCTGTCCACATAACTCTCTACTAATTCTCTTTTTAAAAGTAATGGTAGGCTAATATAAATGCTAACTGGGCGCAAAGGTAAGCTATAGTAAGCTAGGGCTTTATATAAGCAATATAGCGTTAAAAGCCCTCCTTTTTAAAATATTAGGCGACTATAGAGTTAGAATAAGGGACTCCTACGTAAAAGGAAAGCTCTAAGTAGGTAAGGCGACGCGCTTAAGCATTTAACTCTAGGAAATTAACTAGTTGACGCTAAATTAGCGAGCCGTATGTAAGAGTATTGCGATAGCTACTACGTGTTAGGGTCTGTGTTTTATTAATAATATAGTGGACAGTAGAATATAGTTGCTTAACTAATGCAGCAATGCAAGAAATAGGTTCTTAAAGGTAGCGATAAAGGCCTTTAATTATGCATCTTAGGGAGTAAGGAATAAGTACTTAAGCGTTACTTTCCTAAAGCTATCGGCGACGTTAAATACGTTCTATAGCTTACTCCTCCCGCTCCTATTTCTTATGTCTCTCCTATCTATTAAGATAAGGAATTGCTTAGCGAATGCGACGGTTTAGGGTAGTAGGTGTTAGAGTAAAAGAACTAGATACAGTAGAGCGAGTAGAGGGAGTATTTAGTATAGTTATATTACTAGGTAAAGAAGAAGTAAATAAGCTAAAGAAGCTTCTAAAGCTAGGAAGGCGTAGTAGAGCTTTAAGAGGATTAGGTAAAGTAGGTTCTAAAGTTCCTTCTATACGGAAAGGATTATACTTAGGAGATAGTATAGTGGATACCTTTAAGGATAGAATCTAAAAGATTTTAGTTAGAACTTATTATAGGAATATATAAATTTAGTATAAAAAGTAGTAAGGATAGTATTAACTTATAATAGGCGCCGATAAATATCTTTATACTTAAATCTATAGAGCTATCTAAAGTCCCTTATAATTGCGCTAAGACTTAATATTTACCCAAACTTAGAAACCTTATCTGTAACCACCGCTATTAATATCCGTCTTAATAGTATAATTAATATATCTAAGGGCCTATTTCTAACTTTTATAAAGTTACCTAGGATAAAAGCAAGCCATTTTTAAGCTGATTACTGCCGGAAAGGTTATTCGGATATAAGAGCTGGTAATTATTATAATAGAGGCTTAAGGAAGGTCGTAATAAAGGCTTAAGGAAGGTCATAATAGAGGCTTAAGGAAGATTGTAATAGAGGCTAAGTTAAGGATTATTATAAATAACGCGTTAGCAGCTTAGAAGAGGGGTAGGAAACTAAAAGACGTATTAAACTTCCTAAGTTAGGCTCCTTACTGCGTAGAGTTTACTAATATACCTAATTATAATACGGCTAGTAGAGGCGTTAAAAAGCTTTAAATTAACTATTAGGTAAGGTTGTTCGGCAGTCTCTTTCTAATATTTAGCTGCCAAGCTAGATAGACTAAATTCGTGTTAGTTAGTGGCTTAATTAAAAGCGCTAACAACCGGAATTAACGAGGTGGTGTATATAAAGCTCTGTATTAGGCTCCCGCTATATTCCTAATAGCCTCTATACATGCCTCTACCAAGTATACCCCCTATATACACCTAGGTAGCCACCTTATTTTTTATCCTTTTTTCCTTATATTTTCCCTACCTAGGGAGATACCAGAACGACAGCTAGTAGAAAACCGTCGCCAGAGCTATACGACCTCGCCAGAGCCACACGACCTCGCTAGAGCCATATAAACGCTGCTAGAGCTAGATAACAACCGTTTAAACGACTAGCCAGCGAACACTATAAACGATTCAATTAATTGATCGAATTAAGGTAATATAGACAGGTAGGTATAGATAGGTAGATATAGACAGGTAGATATAGACAGGTAGGCATAAATATATAGGCATAGATATATAGGCACAGATAGGTAGGCACAGATAGGTAGGTATAGAGAGGTAGGCATAGATAGGTAGATATAGATAGATAGACAAATGGATAGACAGATAGACAGACAGGTAGGTAGGTAGATAGGTAGGTAGGCAGGTATTATAGGACACCTCTGTGACACCTTATACATATCCACCTATTTCTACCAACTTAGCAATTAGAGACAGTGTGTCTAACAGTTAGCTAGCTTTAGCTTTAGCTTTTATAGCTAACTGACTGCGTCAATTGGACCGCTCGCTGTCCGCTAACTACGAGGTAAGGTACGCTAACTATCACGCTGTCAGCTAGCTGTCCCAATTAGGAAATTGATATAGACTTTATGGTGTTTTATTGCGGATTTTTGGCAGCACCTCTCTATGTGTAGATATTAACGTTGCCTAATTAAATCTAACCCCAATTTACCTAATATAGTATTTAAATATAGCTAAATTCGTCTTACGCACTTATAGAGGGTTAAAAAGGTAGAATGTTTAGTAGTAACGTTAGTGGTAAGGTTAGAAAGAAGGCATTGGTAAGGGCTCCGGAGGCTCTATTTCTATATTAAATTTAATTAAATATAAAGCTTCGTTAAATATATCTTACCAAGCTAGCTTTTCTACCTCTATAGTTAGCTTATAGCTAGTAAGATTAATATCTAAGCTTGTTAACTAAGGTGTAGTTAAACCTCTATTAAAGTTAATATAGTCGATCAAACTACTTAATAAAAGGCCTTTAATTAACTACTATTTTTAATATTAATCTGCTTTAATTGTATCGGCTAATAGTTAATTACGCTTATTAGTAATAATCCTTTTAGCTTAGCTAAAGACTTATTTATATATAGAGCTTATTACCGGTATAGGGAATAGATTAAGGGCAATCTTAGTAAGTATTAGATAAAGAATTTAACTGATTTTAAGCCACTAGTTAAGAGGATTAGGAATAAGGTTGTTCCGCTTATTACTATTATTAGAGCGGATCTTAATAAGCTTAAGGCCTATATTATAGTAGCGGTTAAGCTTACTAGCGAGCGTAATATACTTTTAATTACGCTTTAAGGAAGTAAGGCTCTTATCTACAACTAAGGACTATATATAGATTTATAAGAAATCTTTCTATATTATAGCTTAGCCAGTTCCTTATCTTTCTTATCTACTTACTTATTAATATAGTTATTAAATAAAGTCTCTATATACTACTCGGCGTGCTTTTACTATAAGGTCTACCGTTTCTACTTATTGCAAAAGTAGGCGCGTTTAAAAGACAGATAAAGGATTACTATGGCGAAATAGTAAGGGCTCTCGGCCTTTATTTTATTAAAATATTTATTAACCTTTTAGATAGCTATATTAACGCCCAATCCAAAAAAGGAGTCGTATTTGTTTTTAAGGCTTTACTAAGTTCGCTAGAGGATTTAATAGAGTAGCTCTATATTAGTGATTAACTCCTATAGAGCGCTATATAAGCCTTTAATACTAGGACTATTAGCGTTACCTTTTATACGCTTAGTGGCTAATATAAAAGGCTTTAGGATCTTAATAAGCTGCTTTACTTACTGCCAATTTTTATTAGTAAGCGCGTCCTGCAATAGATTGTAGCTATTATTAGTAGGCTTCCTCTAAACTAGTAGATATTTATTAATTACTTTATAAAGAAGGTAGGTACGGCGGAGTATAAAGTAAGTTAAATTGTACTAAACGCCTCCACCCTTAATAAGTAGAAGCTCTACTTAATTAAAGAGCTCGTCCTTAATATAGGCCTTAGCCTAGTTCTTAGCAAAGTCCTTATAGCGTCTTATTAATTATATAATATATTTAATAATATTATAAACCTTGCCTATAGAGCCTCTTTGCCGTATAAAATTGAATTTGACGTACTTACTCGCGCCGATTATTAAGCATTTAAGCTTACTTACGCCTTTACCGTATATTAAGGCCTTAAATAGTAAGGTTAATAATATAGCCAACATACCAAAGCTGTTCCTTTTTAGCCACTAATAGGCTTTATAAGAGGTAGTTATAGAGCTTATTATTATTACTAGCGTTATTAGCTATTAAGGAGCCAAGCTTATAATTAAATTAATACTTTTAAATTACTAACGCTAGGGCTATTACTATATTTTTAGTAGAGTATAATCCTCGTAGTTATAGAAGGCCTAAAAATACTAATTAAAGCTTTCTACCTATATTAATAAAATAGGCTACTATACTAAGTAGTAATATTCCGTTTATAGATATCTAGATATTATAGGTAAGATTAATTTTACCAAGTGCGGTAAGGAGGTCTTTAATATTAACGCGTTGCTATTTAAATACGGTTTTAATCCAATCGCTTAGTAATATAGGCGCCTTTATAAGATAGTCCTAAATCTAAAAACGGTTAAAGGTTAGTAGAGCGCGAGTATAAGGACTTATAGCTTAATAGAAGGTAATATCTTATAGAATTATCTAATTAATATAGGCTTAAATATAGCCAGCTGCCTAGAACGGCTGGTGTTTATAACTACTAGCGAAAGTAAAAGCTTCTATACTTAGTAGTTATATTTTACTACTATAACTTTTAGGGTTAATAATAAGGTTATACTTTAACTTTAAATGGCCGTTAATTATAAGTAAAGCACCTAGTTTTTAAGCTAAATGGCAAAGCTTATATAGCTAGAGCCTCTTTTTACCTAAAGGACTATCCTAAAAAAGGTCTACTTTATACTTCTATATTAGTAATATAGGAGCTTTACTTAATAGTAACCGCTTATTAATAACCTGGTATCTGTGTTTACCAGCAAGCTTACTATATATTATTAGGTAGGGATTGTCCTAATTAATAGGAAAGATATAGCTATAATTCTAATTTGCTAAAGGAGGCTCTTATAATACAGAATCTTAATTACCTAATTTAGTGTAAGCTTTGCAGTGTGTGGGAATTGAACGAGCAACTTGATTATAAATCTATGGAAATCAAGTGGTATAAATACATGAAAGTAGACCCCGAACTCCGAAGCCCATAACTCATTTCCAACGTATCTAAGACATACGAGGGTAGTGCTGACGCAGGTGAAACAGGGTAATATGCAAGGTCCGGTAGTCGGTTACATTTAGTATTATTGTTAATTAGAAGGGGGAAGGAAGTAGTTAATCTATAAACCCTACGTGGTGCTAAAGAAGTTAAATAACGCGTAAATTGTAAATTAAATAAGAAAGCAATAGAGGAGGAAGTAGATAAAGAAGCTCTACTGCCTAGATAACGCGTGAAATATAATATGCGTTTCATTTTATATAGGTAATAAAATGGTAAGCTTTAGCATGGGTTTCGGCGCGTAATGGAGATATTGGGGAAAACGCTTTATTTACTATAGCTAAGCAAGAGATTCCTATGGGTTCCCATTGCTTGGCGTATAATTAACCAACTAGATTATCTAAATATCATTAACTTCTACTAAAAGCTTTAACTTACCACTAAATCTTACCGCTAAGGCAGCGAGCTGTTAGCTAGTTGCAGTCTTATAGCTGACTGCTTATATTAGCAGCCTCTTAGCAGCGAAGCTGACAGCGTCGCTAACTCTTAGATATACTAATTAGAGACCGACCATAAGACTATAATTTGCCGTAATCTATGGCAATCTAACGGCAATCTGCTGTATTCTGCTATATTTTACCAAGTTCTACTAAATTCTGTTAAGTTCTGCTAGGACTACTACTTAAATCCAATTCTACTCCGTGCACGCGTTAACTAAGTAACTAAGTTAATAATATATACCCTTTCTTCTCGTTTTCTCACTTCCTTTCCTTATATAACGTCTTAACCTTATTATATATTATTGTCGCTTATACTTACTCTGTAACACTATATTACGTTAACTACCTATACTACTATTAAAATATAGAACGTACCTAAAACTCCTATAACGGCAGCTAATATACTTACCGTGCTTAAAGAGCAGATAGTAGGTTTATAGATATCCTTTGTAGACACCCTTATAGAATAAAAGGCCTAATACTAATAATTAATTAAAGCTCTTTAAGAAGAAATCCGTATCCTTAAAATACCTACACTAGGGCCCTAAAACTAAATACTATCCCTAGAGGCCTATATACAGAATATAAGCCCTAAACTAGCAGTAGTTATTTACCCTAAACTAATTACTATACTATAATAATCTAAAAAATAACTAGACCCTCTAGTATTTACCAGTAAATAATAAAACCTTTAGTTATTCTTAAGCCGGCTTAAAAATAAGCTAATTGGTAATACTAACTGCTACCTAACTAAAGCTAACTATAAGGTAAGGATGTGGGTAGGGAGTCCAATAATAAAATAATAGGGTATATTGTATAGATAGAGACGAATCCTTAAGGGAAAAGGAGGAGTCTGTGTACGAGGTAGGAAGGGATTTCCCTAGGCACGTATAGCGCACGTGCCTTATAGGTAAGTCACCCCTAGGTTGCCCTAGGGTCGCCTATACCTTACGGCTATATAACTATCTACTTAGGTTTTACCTAACACTAACTAATTTTACTACGCCCTAAGTTAACTAAGAGAAAAGGTAGCCAACCTTATTAAACCTCTTTAGCTAAACTTAGTATAAAGCCTAGTTAGACTTCTTAAAGCTATATATAGTAACCTAAACCGCTAAGCTACCGCTTAAAGAAAGATAAACTATATAGTTTAGGGGAAAAGGTTTCCTAGTATACTTCTTTAAATTTAACCGCTATATAAGGACTCCTAATTAATAGTACCCTATTCCTTCTCCCAGAAGAGGTAAAGCCCCTTATTATTACTACTAAAATAACCCTAAAATATCTAGCTAGAACGCCTTTTTATTTTATCTATAATATAGGTAGAATTAAGCTCTTCCCTAGGGCGCTTTATTATCTACTACTTTATATACCGGCCTCTAGTTACCTAGGTCTTATTAGTCTATAATATTAAAGTCCACTACTCTTTTAACTAGTTTATATACTCTTCTACCTAGTATAAACGATCTACTTTATTTTATAGCGATAGAGGTGGTTTTATACAGGCGATATACTAACAAAATCCATGCTTACGTAAGGTATTTTAGATCGTATATTTACCAATTTTCTAGTAGGTAAAAGGGCCTTAGGAGAGTTAAATATAGGATAATAATTAATTTGTTTAAGAGGAGCAAATAAAGATAAAAAGCTCTTACGCTTACTTTTCTAAAAGGACTAAAGGACGGCTATCTTATTTTTTAGGGGTTAGGTACCCTAGTTTATAAGCCGCCTAAACCTAGTTACACATAATCTTAAGGTAATCGGCTATTTATATATAGGTCTAACCAGCTAAGCAAAGCGTAAGGGCCTATATATACTGGTATCTTATAAGATCTAGTCGCTTCTAGCGTCGCTTAGGTACTAATAGGGGTATTACTAAAGGTGCTGCCGGTACTAGTACTTAAGCTAGTACTAGGGTCGCCGTTAGGGGTATTGCTAAAGGTATAGCTACGTTAGGAAAACGGGAGAGTGGCAGGGGCTAGCCCGGGGCTAGCCCTGGGTCATTTTTAGCTGGATCCGCTAATCTGCTTATATACACTTCTTTACGCTAGCCCAGGGCCACTTTACCCACTTTAGCTACTTTAGCCACTTTATATCTAATAGTTATAATATTTATAATATTTCCTATAGCTATAATATTTATAAAATTAAAATTAATAAAATAAAATTAATAGTAGTTAAAGGGGGGAGCCTTTCGCAGAGGCTCTAAATTGTTAATTGGCTGGTCTAGATGATCCGCTACCTATATACTGATTTCTTAACTAGGTCCAATGCCTATCTACCTACCTACGTACCTGCCTGTCTGTCTACCTACCTACGTACCTATCTACCTACCTGCGTACTTACCTACCTATCTACCTACCTGCCTACCTACCTGCCTGCCTACCTGTATCTATTATAGGAGCTCTACGTCTTTTTAGGGAGACTACCACTCAGGCTTTAAGCGATTGATTAAGGAGTAGGGGGGAACCTCACATAGAGGCTCCAAATCGTCGATTGGCGTTGTTCCCGATAATCTGCCGGTTGTATACCGATTTCCTAACTAGGCTTAGTGCCTGCCTGTGTTAGTGTCTAATTTAATTTAGGGGAGGAGTTGGTTTAAATAGTAGTTATCTAAGGTGCCTCCCTTGGAGGCCTTAATCCGATTTAATTTGGTAACGGGCTATATCGAGGCTCTGGTTCGATTCAATCAATCGATTAATTGAATTGTTTGTGGTGTTCGCGGCTGGTCGTTGTCGTCTGGTTCTGGTTATAGTCTGCTAGCTATCGTTCTAGTGCCTTTCTAGGTAGGGACGATATAAGGAAGGGTAAAAAATAAGGTGGCATTTAGGTGTACAAGGGGTATGCAAAGGCACGTGTAGAGGCTATTGGGAATATAGCGGGGATCCGATGGTACTTAGGACGATTTAGATAATTAGGAAAATCAAAGTCCTACTAGAGCCTGCTTAAAGCCTGCTTAGAGCCTACTAGGAGGCCTTTAGGATTTTAATACCCTAATAGCAATAAATACAATAATAGTAACAATATTTATTTTATAGCTATAAGCTAGCGTATAGCTCTAGGGGGTTAGCTAATATGGCTAAAAGCTGGCGTATAGCTCTGGGGGGTCAGCTAATATGGCGGAAAGCTAGCCCTAGGCCTTAAAATCACTTTTAGCGAAACCAAATTTCGTGCGCCACCTCCCGTTTTCCTGACGTAAGCTAGGTATAGAGGTATATCTAAAGGTAAAGGAATACAATACGCGTACCTCGCGCGTATACGAAATAGCAAAGGGCGGTATTACTAGTGGGAAAGTATTATCTTAATAGGGTTTAGACAAATAACCTCTAACAGACCTAAAAAAAATAAAAACTTTAGCTAGATACCATAGTAGTAAATTTTAAAATTAATTAAAGTTAATTTATTAAGTACTTACCCTACCAATTTAGTATAATATTTTATTATGCCTCTATATTAAGCCTATTTATAAGTTTATTATAGTATTTCCTATAAGGCTTTATAATATATTTACTACTAAGTTATAATATATAAAAACCCTAATGTAATAAACTCGCTAGAGATACGCTATACAAAAACTTAATTAAAAAAAATACTTTTAGGAAATTACTAATAGACTAGTAATAATACTAGAGATAAAGCTAAAGGACATTTAGGGGATTCTAAGCAACTGCTTAAAAAAGTACTACCTAAAAACCTAGCCCTATAAACACGTTCGGCATAAATGGTTACTAAAGGTGGTATAGCTACTTGCAGGTATAAAATAGGTATAAGATAGTATAGTGTAATAGGCGAGGCCTACTACTATTAGAGCTATAACGCCCTAAAGAATAGGCTTAAGAAGATAATATAGAAGGAGAATAGAAATAGCTAGCGCTAATTCCTAAAGGAAATTACCTTAGATCCTACTAAACCATATAATTAGGGCCTTTAGTATATATTAAAGTAGTAATAAAGAGCCATAGGGGAAACGCTAGGAGACCCTTACTTATCTATGCTCCGCTAGATAGAATAAAACTAGTATATAAATAACAATAGGGAAAAATAAAAATACTAGTAGAGAGATTTGTTTTTAGATATATACTAAGCAAACTTATAGGATATTAGTAGTTAAAACTACCCCTAACCTCTAAAGATAAGCTAGATAAACTCTTTAAAAGAAATAAAGGATACTATATAGAAACTCTTTATTAGTAAAACGGTAGAACTAAATAGAATCCTAAATAAGGTAATTAAAGCTATATTAAAAGCTGTAATAATACTATTAGCCAATACCGTAACTATCTACCTCTTTAAATGTAAGCTATTAAAATACTATAGAGAAATAATTATAGTTATTCTATAAAAGGTAAATAAAAAGGACTACTCCGTACGAGGAAGCTATTAACTAATCGCCCTTAAAAATATATTAGAAAAGATAGTTATAAAATATATATAAGAAGCCGTAAAGGAGTACGAACTACTGCCGTAGATATAAATAGGCGTAAAAAAGAAATAATTAATCCTTTTAACTCTCTCCCTAATTACCTTAAGTGTATAGGCAGCGTGGTAAGCCTGCCTAGGCTATATAATATCTATATTAAGCCTAAATATAAGCGGAGCCTTTAACTATATATTATATAAGAGACTTCTATAGATCTTAAGAAAGAAGGGCCTATTAAACTAAATAATTAAGTTTACTTAAGCCTTTTTTTTTTATTTTTTTAGGTCCATTGTATTATACTACGTACAATACTGCGCATGCAGCCTCTAGGCTATGGCGCTATAGCTCTATATATATAAATCCTTCTCAGGCAGCTTAACATATACTAGTAACTATGTCCTAGTAGTTTATAGCTACTTAGTAAAAATACTAGGTTACTAATAGCTATTAGGTAATAAGAAAACAATAGAAAAGATTCTAAAAAAAATAAGAAATCCTAACGCCTGTCCCTGTCCTTTTGTAAATTATTTCTGTCCTTTTGCTCCCTATTATCTATCTACTAGAAGCCTAGTAGGAGTTACCTCCTTCTAAAGATCCTACTGCTATTAGCCACTTTCTAGTAGCTATTCCTGTCCTATCTAGGAATAGAAAAAGAGCTTCTCTTCCTTTCTTTGTGCAAAATAACTTCTTTAGAGAGAGAGAAGAGCCTAGTTGCCTTTGTATATTCTTTCTCTCTTCTTTATATAGGCTGCAGTCTAGTAGTAGGTGCTTAGGGGTTTGTANAGCAGTACATTCTCTAAAGCATCTACCTTCTTTGTCCTTTCCTATTGTTCTANAGNAGGATTTAAAGAAACCCTTTCCTAGTTTTAGCTGGAAGAAAGCTNATTGTAGCTTTTTAGGATATCTATCCTTAGGTGCTTTAAGAGAAAAGGAATAGCTTCCTTTACAGATCCTAGTATAGTGTTTTCCTTTATTTTTGTTCTGTTACCAATTGTTTTTCCACTATTCTAGTATCTTTTCTCTTGCTACTCTCCCTATATAGGATAAAGAAGTATAAGAAGACNTTATTTTTCTTCTAGAGAGACCCTTTTTAGCTAGTTTATCTNCTATTTCGTTTCNATANATTCCTAAGTGGCTAGGNACCCAATAGAAGTTAATAGAGATACCTTTACTAGCTAAATAGGAGCAGCTTTGCGTAATTTTAAAGACTAGTTCTTGCCCTCCTGTAAAAGAATTTAGTTATAATCTTTTAATAGCCACCTGGCTATCTATAAAGATATAAACCTTTTTCTCTTCTAGTCTTTGTTGCTTTAGGTGTTCTAGGGCCCTATAGACTGCGTAGAGCTCTGCGTNNATAATTTCNATATAGGGTCCTAGGTTCCAATTTNTTGCATATTTAATCCTATTTCTCTCTCCTATTTTNNATACGGCTGCCGCACTTAATTTGCTATCTTTAGAGCCATCTATATAGTATATATCTACTAAATCCCACTCTAGGGAATCTTGTAGATTTTCTACTAGCCTTAGATGTTCTTGTGCAGCTTCTTCCTTACTACCTTTTGAGATAGAAAAGAATGCAGAAATAGGAAGAGACTACGGTTTTTGCCAGTCTAGAGAGATTCTCTCTATTTTCCAGTTTTAAATTAGCTGCTGAACTCTAGAAGTTAGAGATAGTAGCTATATTTTTAGCTGTAAGAGGTGCTTTATAGTAGAGTTTTTAGGGCTAGAGTTAGAGCTTAAGCTAGCTGCTAGTTCGTCCTTATCTTTATTAACCTCTTCTATATAGACCTTCTTAATTACGTGGTTTTCCTTAAATTTTAGGATCCTTAGTGCATAGCTATTGCAAAGCCTTTTAAATCTAATTCTAGGAGGAGGAATAGAAGCTTCAATCTCCATAGCCTGGCTAGGAGATCCTCTAAACGCTCCTAAAACTAGTTTTAGGGCCTCATTTTATAGAGCTTAGTACCTAGCTAGTAGGTAATCTCTAGATTTGCTTTTCCACTAGCATTGTATTCTATAGTCTGCTATAGTAGTAATATAAGCTATATAGAGCTGCCGTAGGGCTTGTAGAGATAGACCTCTTTATATATTTCCTAGTCTTCTAATTAAATAGAAGGCCTCTTTTACCTTAGAGATTCTTATTTCTACATATTATTTAAAAGTAAGCTTAGAGTCTAGAAATACCCCTAGCCACCTAACTAGGGGTTTAGGGGATATTTCTACGTCTCCTAGCTTTAGCCCTTCTTCTATAGTAGTACGTTTACTATAGAAGTGTATAAGATCTATCTTACTAATATTAAAGCTAATAGCCGCTTCCTTAGCTCTAGATATTAACTCTAGCGCTATTCCCTTTAGCTTTTTGCAATTAGATTTAGCCGAATTTAAAGTAACCGTAATTGCAAAATCGTCCATATAGCTAAGGGAATAAGCTCCTTCTATCTCTAGCCTGCAGATATTACGTATATATAGTAGGAATAAAATAGGGGATATAGGTAAACCTTATGGTATCCCTGTTTCTATTTCTACTTTTTCTTATATTTACCTATTAAAGGAGAGCTGTAGCTTTCTATTGCTAACAAAGGTAGCTACCTATTATGTAAACGCTATAGGTAGTCTTAGTTCCTTATAGACCGATTAAAGTTAGTTTGCAGAAACATGGTCAAAGGCCCCTTTTACGTCTAGAAATAATGTAGTAGCTATCCTTTGTCTGGCTTTTTTCCTATTATTTTTTAATTGGATATTATTTAGGAGTAGTAAAACTGCGTTAATTGCGGACCGCTATCTTCTTCCTCCTAGTTGTGTCTCTTGTAGTAGGCTAGTAGTACTAGCTAGATATCCTAATCTAGTAGTAAAGATCTTCTCTAGAGTCTTTCCTAGGCAGTTTAATAAGAAGATAATTCTATATAACTTTGGTAGAGAATAGTCCTCCTTATTTGCTTTAGGGAGAATAACTCCTTAAGCTTCTCTCTAGACTTTTAGTTGATAGCTTAGGGTAAATAGGATCCTATAGATTCTATATAGAAGATCTTCTATAATAGGGTAGGCCTTTTATAGAATTGCAAAGGATAGCTTATCTAGCCCTAGGGCTTTTTTACTAGAGCTAGAGAAGATTGCTTATTTGACTTCTATTTTCTCTAGTTCTAGCCATTCCCATTTACTATCTATAGTATAGTCCTTCCACTCTATAGGGCTAGTGGAAGGGGGTTTAGGGAATAGAGTAGTTAAAAAAGCTTTACACTAATCCTTAAAGCTCTCTACTAATCTAGTAGTCCCATCCTTACTATACTGTAGACTAGGGATTATTTGCAGCGTTTTCTCCTTTGTGTATTTTAGGGCAGTAAAGACCTCTTTTCCTTATGCTTTTTTTTAGGAAACTATTCCAGTAGCTAGTTTTAGCTTCTCTTATTATATAAAAGTATTGATTTTTGGCTTCTTTATAGGCTTCTAGTCTAGAGCTTCTAGTAGGTTGTTCTTCTTAAAGCCTTTCTAGTTTTGCCATTTTTTTCTTTTCTGTAGAAGCTCTTTATTCCACCATAGTTTAGAGAATTCGCAGGTTCTAGATTTAGGGATAGCTTTCTCAGCTGCTAGCTTTATATAACTAGTAAGATCTACTACTAGGTCATCTACTTATATACTTAAGCTCCTATCCCTATTTCTATATAATTCCTCTATAGAAGCTAGGGGGCCTTTTTCTCTTATCTCTATATAGGGGTTTTCTCCTACTAGTTCTTCTAGAGCTAGAACCTTTGCTTCTAGTTCTAGTTCCTAAACTAGCTCTACTAACAAAGTAGAAAAGAGCTCCCAATTTGCCTTTTTTATATAGAAAGAGGTATCTTAAAGGGGGTTTAGGTATCTTTACGCCTCTCTAGTAAATAAAGAGAAGGCTATATTTTTGTGGTCTAATCCTATTTCTTCTATTATAGTCTAATTGTCCCAGGTATTTTCTTAGAAGTTTCCTAAGTAAAAGGCTAGGTCTATAATAGACTTTTCCCTTATATTAGATCTATAAAAGGTCCCTTCTTACTTATCTAAATTTAGTAGTTAGCAGTTATATTTGTTTAGCCAGTCTACTAGTTCTTCGGCTTCCCTAGTTGGATTTCTAGCTAGTGCGTTCCACCTTATATGGTATAAGTTATAGTCTCCTATTAGTGCGAAGGGGAGGTCTATTTCTCGTTCTAGAATGGCCCTAAAGATAGTAGATGTACTATTTCTTTAGGTTCTAGAGTTCTCGTCTAGCTGTCTCTCATTATAGATATTAACCAATAAAAATCTTTCAAATTGGCCATAGATTTCTAATGCTATAATATCTGTATCTTTGCAGATATCCTCCCTATTTCTATATTGTAGAAAGCTAAAGCTAGTCTTTCTTATATAGATAGCTACTTTAGGGCGAATAGCTAAATTGTTAGGGAGGATAAGGTTAAATATAGGGTGCGGAATAGAGAAGTAGGATTCTTTTTGTCTATCTTTCTAGGTACTAGGTTCTTATACTAGGATAATATCCGTTTTTCTTCTAAATCCTATTTCTAGTAGGGTTTGCTATACTTCTTGTCTTTTTCCTACATTATGTTATATAAAGGAGATCTCTCCTCTAGCTTTAGAAGCTAGGGAGATTTCTTCTTCTTCCTATATATTACCTTCTAAGCTTATACTCATTAATATACTAGCTTAGCTACTTTAAGAGACTCGCAGTCTTTACTATTAGCAAAGTGTTTTTCTTTACAGTTAATGCAAAGAGGGGTAGTATGCTCGCAAGGTCTACCTATTATATTGCAGCTAGAACAGGAGTGGTCTTTAGATAGGTGTGCTACTACACAAAACCGATAGGCCCTTGTAGAGCATCTATCTCCTATATGGCCAAATTTTTGGCAGCTAGTACATTGTGTAGTAGGAGAGACTTCTAGGTATTTAACTACCTTAGTAGCTACCCCTGCAATTAGGATTTCCTTCTATTTAAGAATTTCCTATCTTTTCTTCTTATTTTCTATAGCGAAGACTATAGAGCCAAATCTGGTTTGTAGATTATGTCTTTTTTCCCTAGATAAAATCCACTTAGGTAGTCCCTGTATCCTAATAGGGTTAAAGGTCTCTATTTTTTCCTTTAGAAGTTTAGAACCTTCTAGTCCTAAAAAGGGGGTAATAGGGACACTATATGCTACCACCTGAACCTAGGGCTCTAGTTTTTATTCTCTTTTAAAAGAGAAGCAGCTAGACCAGATTTCCTTATATTTAACTAGAAAGTCTACATTATATTCTTTTATAGTCGTAAGGAGAATATTTTGTTTTTCTTTGGTTCTAGCTATAGAAGCTATAACTAGCTTTTCTATTTACATCTTAGATGTAAATAGTTTATTAACTTTGTTTTATATAGAGAAGATATCTAGAGGTTGGTCCTTTTGGTCTTTGTCTATAACTAGGACTAGTCTCCTTTCTTACAGCTACTTTTTTTTCCCTAGTAGAAGTATGGCTTGTAGAACTTGTAGTGCTACTAGCTACCTTACTGGTAGGGGGAACTGAGGAGGTAGAAGGTAGAGAAGAAGAAGAAGAAGAAGAAGAAGAAGAAGAAGAAGAGAAGGAGAATAACAAAGACGGAGGAGTAAACGTAGACGAAGAGAGGCCCTTCTTTAGCTTTTCCGCGTAGGTTTTAGGGGCTACCTCCTTCTGGAGGGCTCTTACTTCTTCTATAAGTCCTTTTAGGATATCTGTCTCCTGTTTTTTTTTCTCTCTTTCTTTTATAGAAGGATTTTCTCCTACTATAATTCTTTGTACGTCGTCCCTTATTTGTTTAACCTATTCTTTACTTTCTCCTTCTAGCCTTATATAAGCCTGGGTTAGGCTTTTTAGGGCCTTTTATAGGTGTTATTTTGGAGAAAGAGAGGGAAAACTTAGACTAGCCATCCTATACCTAGCTTATGCTATATTTCTTTTTAAGTTTTAGTTACCCTTTTTAGGGGACAATAGGGGGTGGCTTCTTTTTCTTCTATTCTCTTTTATAAGAGCTAGAGACGGTTTATCTACTTCTTCTACCTCTATGTCTTTCCTAGATAGGCAGGGGGAAGACGGAGGAGAAGAAGAAAAAGTAGATAAAAATTCGTCATCACTTATCTCTATAGGAGGCTTTATTTTAGGCTTAGTAGCCTTTACTATTTCGTATCTTGTAGCTTATAGCTTATAGCTTATAGGGGGGGTTTCCTAGTTTTTTCAATAGATAATAACCTCCTTAGGTCTCTTATCTCCTTTAACAGAGGTGAAAAACTAGGTAAAAAGCCTTCCTAGTTTTTACTATCCTTTTTTATCCTTTTTCCTTACTAACCCTACNAGAGAGTTTCTGGGGAAATTAGACTAAAAGGTAGTAGAAAAACCAGGTAAAAAAGACTATAGTAGTTATTTTCTTCTCTATTAGAAGTAGAAAAAACTGCTAGAAAAAATAACTTATTAGGCTTTTACTAGCAGAAAAGCCAGAAAAGGCAATCCTTCTCTTACTAAGGAAAATCTGACTAAAGGAGATATAGAAAAAGTACCTACACCCCCTATTTTATAGTTTTAGTGTTCCTATCCCTATCCTACCTATTTCGCTTATAAGCTAGGACCACCCCTAAGAAAAATTTTCTCTTAGGAAAAGGGGTTAAAAGGCGAATAAATCCACCTCTAGCTCGCTAGGCAGTAGGAATTAGGTCTTAAGAGTTGGAAAATTGATTGTTTTTGGTAGAGAGATAAGTATGCGTAAGTTTTGAAGTGCGGCGCTACCTTTTAGTAAGGTTGCATGTGTGGTGTTTTTTTTACTACTTAAGCCTTCCTTAGAGGTGCCGACGGGCTCGTGCACGCTACGGGCTTATGCACGATATTCTTACCCTAACAAAACCTAACCGCACAACAACGCCTTAATAGATTTAGCTAAAATTTTAGTATGTTATTAGTATATATACTAAGAGCCTACTTTTAAAATTTTATAAGAAAGTTATTAGTATTTAAATTATAAAATTAAAAACCCTTTTAATATAAGATATTTAGATATATTAACTATTTAGTAAGCTAAATCTTTAGTATAATAGTCTTTATATATATTACTATCTATAATATATAAAATAATAGTTATAATATATCTAAATAGTTAAGAAAAAGAAGTTCAAATAAGAAGAGTTTTAAGTTATTTTTATAATAGCTTAATATATTAATTAATATAGATTTCTAAAGTATAAAAGCTAATATATATATACTATATACTGTATTAACGTAGTATTAAATATTTTTATAAGGGTATTTATATTATATTATATAAATACCTTTAAAAAATCTACTTTATTTACTTTATTCTTTTATATTTATAATAAGGTAATATAATAAAATAATTTAGAGTTTTTTTTAAATATAATTAAGCTTTATATATAATTATACTATATAGTATAGTTTATAGAGCTATATATATATTATGTACTTATATTTTTATATTTTATATTATTATACTATAATATATATAATTAATTAGTAATTTAGTATACTTTTATATAAATTTAATATTTGCTATAGTGTCTAAATATGCTTAGCTGATATTATAAATACTAATATATAATATATTTACTATATTTCTAATACTTTAATATTTTAATTTTATTAGTATAAATTAAAATATTAAAATATATAAAACATAGCTATTTATTACTATACTAAAATATATTATATTAACATATAGGTTTATGATATTTATATATTAAAGTTTTAAATAAATAATATTATAAATTAAGCTATAAATCTAAGGTTAATCTATATTTAAATACTTTTTAATAAGGCTTATAACTTTATTAATAGTTTATATTTTATAATAAAATTNACTTTTATTTAATTTTAATATATTAAAGTAAAATATATCTAATTTTCAGCTAAATCTATTANGGTNTTATTGTATAGTTAGGTTTTATTAGGGTAAGGATAGTATACCTAAGGTAGTAGCATTCCTAAGCCTATAGGTACTTCTACAGCTTAAAGTAGAGTNAAGATTAATGCAGAAAANGNAGAAAATTAAGTAGGTTGTATTTACTATTCTAAAGGAGGNTTTTATTGAGGAGGAGTATAAGGTGGAGGATAGGATTATAAAGCCGGCCTCCAGCCAGCCTTAACGAATGCACAACCCCCCCAAATGGCACGGCGACTCTGTAATCACGATAGAATAAAAGCATAACACCAAAAGNCTCTTNGATTTTAATTTAGTAGAAATCTATAAATATTTGGTGGAGCTGTGAGTTTTTAAAGTTGGTGATAATGCGTGATCAAATCGTGCACGAGCCCGTAGCGTGCACGAGACCGTCGGCACCTCTATAGGGTAAACTACTAAAATAGTATTTAAGGGCTATAAAAGTAAAATAATACTAATACCTACAGGTATCCTATAAGGATTACCCCTGTTCCTATTACTATTCCTATTTTTTATATCTAAGCTGCTAGAGATATTTAATAATAACCAAGAAATAATAGCCCTAGAATTTATAGATAATATAAACCTAATTATATAGGGAGATATAGTAGTAGAAAGCTATATAAGGCTAAACTAGGTATATAATAGGTATATTATATAGGCAAAACAATATAGCGTTAAATTTATACTAGATAAATACTAGCTAATCCACTTTATAGGAAAAAGAAGGGTAAGTAATAACCTAGTATTAATAGTAAGTATTTAGAGCTATAAAGTAAAACTAGAAGCTACCCTTAAGGTCCTAGGGGTATAGGTAGACGCTAAACTAAACTAGAATATATATATTTTATAGGTAACTTATAGGGGGGGTAGCTGTATTTATGGCCGTATTATAAATTATAGCCTTAACCTAAAGACCCTCTTTTAAATATATACAACTACTATATATAGTAGTAGTAAGGATAAGAATACTATATAACGCCTAGATCTAGGGCATAGAACTAAATAGTAAACTACTAGTAAAAAGCTTCTTAGCGCCGCTAGAGAAGCTTTAAAACTAATACCTATATAGAATTATAGAGGCCTATAAAGGACGCTATATACTATAATAAAATGTAAAGTAGTAGTACTGCTGTTAAATATATATATATAAGCAACTATTATATAGAGAGTATCTATAGTATAAGGCTACCTAGTATAAAAGAAGATATACTAAATATTAGAGCGTATATAAGGAGTAAGGGCCCCCTAAAGGGGCACTACGCCTAAGCCTATAAGCTAAGAAGCCCTCTACCTATAAGTAGTAAAGGGAGAATAGGAAATATAAAAGCTATTATAATACTAAGTAGAGACCTAGCGCTATACTAATAAAGTACTACTATAGTAATAGAGGATAGGGGATTACTAGTATAAGTAGAGATCTACTATATATACCGCAAGATAGATAGATATTAAGTAAAAATAACGCTAGAAAAAGGCAGTAAAGGAATAAAAAGTAACTACACAGAGTACCCTATAGATAATACTAACTCACCCTATATATAAAGGATAAATAAAGGTAAAATCTATAGCTACCTTTCTACTATATATAGAGGTTCTAAAACTAAATATATAGCTAATAAGCATCTATATCCTAAATACTATACTATACTATATATGCGGATAGCCTATATAGTTAGTACGCTATATAATACTCTTCTATAACTAGTATATAGTAAAAGACTAGCTATTTAATAGGGTAGGTATAAAAAATATTTTTTATATACTTTTTATAAGTAGGGGCCTATATATAGTAGTATAATAGCTTATAGGTTAAAAAGTCCTTTAGTAGTTTTAAATAGTATATAAGATCTAATAACAGGATATAGAAGAATATACCCCCTTTTGGCCTCTTAGGGACTAAATACCCCTACGGAGCTGAAGGTAGTATATAAATAAATAACTAAACCCTTTCACTACCCCCTAGACCTTTTAAAATACCCTAAAAGTATAGCATAGAAGGTAGATATAAAATAAAGGTAAAGAGGCTAGGTATAGGCGAAGTATATAAGACTAGTTAAAAGGATATACCTAGTCCTTTACTAGGGATTTTTCCTATAAATAGAAGGTAGAAGCCTATATAGACTTAAAAAGGAACTAAATTAGGTAATTAATAGAATTAATAATAATAATAATTATATTATACTACCTAAAGTAGCATTTATAATATCCTTATAGCCTATAGGCTTAGGATTAACTAAAATACTAATATAGCAAGTAACGGCTTAGGCTAAGGGGAAAAACATTAATTAATACTAGTCGAGTAGTAATAAAAGTATAACTTAATATAATTGGAGTAATAAAGACAAAATTATTATTAATTAAAAAATTAATAGGATAAAGTTTAAACTTAAAAAATTTCTATTATAAATAAGATTTAAAGTTACTTAAAAGGGAACTAAATTTAAAATATTAGTGGACTAAGTTATTTATATAAATAATCTTAACAAGCAAAGTATTAAAATAGTTTAAATTTTACCTTATAAAAATATAAACAATAGTGTGGTAATTACTAATTTTAAAGTTAGATATATAATTATAAGCTAAGAAGAATTTATAAATTAACTTATTTAAATATATAGACATCTTAAAGTAACTATAATAGTAGATAATAAGCTTAATAAACTATTATAATATAATATAATATTATTTATTCTATTTATTGCCCGATTTCGTCTCTTTCTAGGCCTATATAGGCTTCTACAGTTTTATTTATAGGAAAAATCCCTAGTAAGGGAAAACCCTAGGTATAACCTAGTTAGTCTTATATACTCTACCTTCGCTTAACCTATTTACTTTTATAATATATCTACCTTTTATACTATACTTTTAAGGTATTTTAGGAGGTCTAGGGAGTAGTAGAAGGATTTGTTAATTCGCCTATATATTACCTTTAACTTAGTAGGGGTATAACGGGACTAGCCTAGTTATAGTAGGAATGTCTTAATAAAACACTTAATAAATAAAACCCGACACTTTAACCGAATTCTGCCAAATTTTACTAGCTTAAATGACTTCTATAAAGTTCTTCTAGATTAATTAATTCTACTACAGTCCGTTAAAGACTATGTGCATATATCCGTACATATTAACCGCTAAGACCCCTAACTATTTAATTATAAAACCCTTGCATTATTCTTTTCTTTTGTTTATATAATATCTTATTCTCTATAAGAGCTATACCCCTAGATTTAGATATAATTTATATTATTCCTTTAAATATGCTTCAAAGCTTCTTTACGCCCTTATATTACGTTATATCTATATAACTACTATTAAAATAGTAAACAAACTTAACCCCCCTATAATAGCTATAAGTATTATAGCCCTAGTTAGAGAATAGTTAACTATAATATAACAGTCCTTTATAAATGCCTTGGCTTAGTAATAGGATGTGTTAAAAGTCTATTACTAATAATTAATTAGAGCAATCTATAAAGAACTTTATAATATAAAGCACTTCAAGGGTTTATAGGTTAGAAAGAAATATTACTAGTCTTTAGCGGATACCAGAGCCCCCCTATTGCAGTTGCAACAGGAATACCATAAGGATTACCCCTCTCGCCTATACTCTTCCTTTTCTTTATAAGCAACCTACTTAACTCCTTTAAGGAAGGGGCGACCTAGGGGATAGGCTTCGTTAACGATATAAGCCTAATTATATACGGGCCAATAGCCGCAGAGAATTGCAGAACACTAGAGAAAGCTTATAACACCTATATAAAATAGGCAAGACGATATAGAGTCCAATTCTTACCAGAGAAATACCAGCTAATCCACTTTATAAGAAAATGTAACCAATTTGCAGATCTCTAGCACATAATTCGCATTTAAGGCTTTAGGGGTTAACCAGTTTAGGGCCTAAGGGTATTAGGAGTATAGGTAAACAGTAAGCTCTAGTGGAGCGTATATGCGGTATAAGCGGCCCGTAAGGGCCAAGTATAGTATATTATATTATCTAGGATTATTAATTCTATATGGGGTCTATGCTTCTAGAGGTCACGCCTACTATATATAGCAGTTGTCCGGCTAACCATAACGTATAGGTCCAGTATTTAGGCCATTAGAGAATTGGAGAAAGGCCCCCCTAAATCGCTCCTTAAACCACTCTAAAAAAAAAGGTCTAAATAGCCTGCCTTTAGAGTATAATAGGCGGATATAAGCGAACGGCCACAGCACTGCTTAAAAAGGAAGCCAATATTCCCCCCCTACAACTATATATTAAAGCCGCTGCAATATAAAGGGCGTAAAATAAACGCAACTCTAATGTTATAAAGTATATTAAGACACGCCTAAATAAACTATAGAGGGACCTTAGGGCGCCCTATAGGAGAATAAACTAACAACCCTAAAGTAGGGAAGATATATTAGAGAAACAGGTAAAGAAAGCAAAAGAATAATAGTGCTGCTTTAGGGCCCAGGCCCATATAGAGGAGGAAGGAAGACGCGTAAGAGGCTAGTAAAAACAACAGTAAAAGAGAGAAAGAAGCTAAAGTAGAGTATAAAAGAACGCTAGGAAACCATCTACCGTAATATAATACTGGCTGGACCAATGCTGGAGAGGCGTATAGGAGTTAAAGGTATAGAAGCTAACTAAGGTAAGAGGAACCTAAGCCGTAGCATAGTTAACGCTATAGGGGGTAAATACTTTAGGGCTCTAAGAAGGCCTAATAAAGGCAGAAAATATAATAGCAATACTCTTAAGAACAGGAATAATAGGACTAAAAGACTGGCTCTACTAGGTGGGTGTCCTAGTAGGTAGCCTAAGATATGAATATAGCTAGCCAAAACAGACACTAAAATATGTAATATTGTTATACCCCTTACGCACCAACTAAGAAGTAATACTCTTAGTAGCTAGCACAGAGAACTATAATACACTACTCTTAACATAAAAAGGCCTTAAGGCGGTTACCTAGTAGCTTATTAGCTAAAATATACTAAACCAGTTCCGGGTTATAAAGGAAATGGCAATAAAGGGCAGGGGGGGCGAGTAATAGGCGCCCCCTAATAACTCTATAGTGGTAAAGTAAAGTTTACAATACTAGCGCGTCTATAGGCTTCTTACGGCAGCAGTAGTTCCTAAAAAGGTTAAAAAGTAAGGTAGTAGAGCACTATAGGTGACTTGTAGGCGCCTTATAGGCGCCTTATAGGCGCCTTATAGGCGAGTTTTAAAAGACAGGGAGATAGATTACGGGGTTTTCTTAAATAGAGTTTTCTCCCCATATATATATAAGGAGTAGTCCGCGTGGGCCCAATAGGGATCCAAATCGGACGTTAAGCAATGAATAATGATAATATAGAGCACTTATAATAGAGATCCTAATACCGCCTATAAATAAGATTAAAATAACTACATCTAAGCCTGGCCTATTAAACGCGAGCCTTAAACTAGGAATAGTAGCTTAACCTATATCTATAATAAATCTAATACCTATTATAAAATCTAAAAAGCTCCCTAACTCTTTAATATTTAATAAAAACTAAAATAATCTACATTTCTTTGTAACTAAGCTCTGTCTTAAACTTTTAATAAACTATAGTTAATACCCTACTAAAGCTAGTAAGGTTAGCTATAGGATATCTTATTTAAGTAAGGATGCTATATAAACTATAAACCTATTCTTTTAACACGGCACCTATATTAATTTTAAAATCTTTATCTTACTACTAGAATAAATATATAATAATACCAGCCGCGAATATATAGCTATTACTAAATTAAAAAACCTATAATAATGGAACTAAGACTTTACTAGCTGTAACGGCGCTATTGCACGTTATAGTCCCTCGTCAAAAGTGTCCGTCCGAGCGCATTTTTTAGACAACCCACCTTGCTAAATTACTATATAATAACTACATAATTAATTCTAAAGCTATAAAAAATATTTTAAGTTTATATTTTATATAAGATCTAGCTATTATACCCATTTTAAAAATTTCAAATCTATAACTCCTTTAGAAATCCTATTAATTCTTTACTAATATCTAAAATCTATAATATATATTTTCTACTACTAAATATTAAAATTATTTTTTTAAAATTTAATATCTTATAGATATTTAGGTTTACTATAACCTTTTTTATTTAAATTTTTATTTTAAAAGTGTGAAAGTTTATTATAACTCTTTGTACCCTCATTTTTTCAAATTTATATGGGAAATTGCATTTTTTTACTCTTTTTTAAGTTTATAGCCTTATAATAATTTTTCATACTTTTTAAATAAAAATTTAAGTGGAGAGAGTTTTAATAAAAGCAAATCCCTATAAGATATTAAATTTTTAAAAAATATTTTTAATATCTAGTAATAGAAAATATATGCTAAATATAGTAAGTTTTAATAGAAAGTTAGTAAAACCTAGAGACTTTTAATAAAGGACTATAGATTTTAAATATTAAAAAAGTATCGCGATTACTAGATGATATATCTATAAGTAGCTTTAAATATTTTTTTTAAGCTCTAGAATTAATTATGTGACTTTTATATAGTATTTTAGCAAAAAGTGTCATTTTTAGCGTGACCTCGGTACGGACACTTTTAATAAGGGACTATACCTACCAAATTCTGCTAAATTCTACTAACCTATAATTAGCTCGCCCAAAGCTAGCGCCTTAGCGGCTTACCCTATATATTTATTTATATTAGTCCTAGTAACCCCTTTTCCTTTTTCTTAACTTAGTATCTTTATAATAAGAAATCCGTTAAATTTTCTAAAGAAATTTTTTAAATTACTAACTTATAGCTAGTAATTTAGTTCCTTAGAGAAATTTAATGGATTTCTCGCACCTACGGCGGGCTTTTGGTCTTTAAACTTAGTCTGCCCTACTACTGCCCTACTACTGCCCTACTGCCTTGCTACTACCCTATTACTACCCTACTATTACCGCACTACTACTATACTACTATAGAATTTATATAGCTACCTTATGGTAGTGACGTAAGGCTGCCTTTATATAATAATTACGTAATATAGATTTATATAGTTAATTACGTGACATATATTAACAATAGCTATTTACATTGTTATTGTTATTGTCTTCTTCCTTAAGTAACAGCACTACTTTTACTACTACCATTAGTACTACTGCTGCTGCTGCTACATCGTCTACTCTTGCTTTTGCTGTCGCTGCCATTCTTACTGCTACTGCCGCCCCTACTCCTACTTTAGCTCCAGCTCTACTACTACCACTATATTACTACCGCCGCCGCCACTACCACCATGTCTGCGCCCGGCCGTCGAACTATAGGTTAATAAGATGCCCATTATAAGTTCTAAAGTTAGTTACTAACCTTACTAGTAAAATAGACCTATAAAGCGCGAATATAGGCTTATATCTCTTAGGTGGGTTTTCTTTTATATATCACCGTTATAATATCTAAAGGTACTCTTCTCTTACCTATAGCGCGGCAGTTAGGTTAAAATCGTCTTTATAGTCTAACTTGTCCTCACTTTCCCTAGCGCTATTTAGGTCCCCTTTAGATTAAACACTAAGTTAGTGTACTCTATATTAGAAGGAGGTTACTTATCTTATAGACGAAGCTATATTAGGGTTTAGGCGGATATAGCTTACTAAGGAAAATATAAAGCTAAATGTTAGTTATTTACGTAATAAGGTACAGATTAGGCATATAGGAGAGTATTTCAAACTAGTACGCAATCATTTACGCGGTAAGGTATAGATTAGATATATAGGAGAGTATTTTAAACTAATACGCAATTATTAAGAGCTAGAGGTATATTGCGAAGATACTGCTTTTTATAGCAGTTAGCAGTTAGATAGTAAAGAAAGTATTCTATTTACTAGGGCCCGTTAAATGCTAAATAGTAAAGGAGACTATTAAGTATTATAGTTAGACTCCGGTTATATATAAAGGTATAACCTACCTTAACCAAAAGATTAAGACTTCGCGTCTTTAACTAAGCTAGTTCTACTACTAAATTATTAACAGATTTAGTAGATTTATTAATATTTAGTCGCTATTATTTTATAAAAAAAGCAGGTATAGACTTGTAGTCACTATCCTTATTATTAAAAATTACCCCCTTTAGCCAGAGGCGGCCATGTATATTCTATACATTATTAGCCAGCTTAATATATTTTATATAACGTTAACAGGGTCTATTGCGTGCCTACTCCTTTTTACGCCCAGATATAAGTAGACTAAAGTTATAATATTGCTCGTTCTAGCTAGGTTTTATATACTTATTCTAGCTAGGTTCTACATACTTATTCTCTATTAGCGCGTTCTTCCTTCCTTTAGCTAGGATATAGGCAACTCCTAATAGTAGGCTAAATAGAGACGTAAGGTT
Source organism: Cenococcum geophilum 1.58 (assembly GCF_001692895.1). Classification (NCBI taxonomy): domain Eukaryota; kingdom Fungi; phylum Ascomycota; class Dothideomycetes; order Gloniales; family Gloniaceae; genus Cenococcum; species Cenococcum geophilum. The sequence continues at coordinate 845,633 of NW_027137576.1, forward strand.
AATTATACCAGTTATCCTCGTTTCCTTATTATACGTTAACTCAAAGTAGGGTTCTTGCTACTAGTTTAAGTATTTAATAACGCGTTTTTATATTTACCTACTATAATAACACTCCTGTATTTGCCTAGTTAGCAGAAGGTATAGTTTATGGCTAAAATAGGTTACCTTATAGCTGTTTCTATAATGTCTAGAGCGTATATAAATTAATAACTTGAAAGAATATATACTGGTATAGTATATATTAGACTAATAGCAGTATTAGTAGGAGTATTATTACAATAGTGCTTGCAAGTGACTTAAATAGGGGTGTATTTATTATAATTAGCTACTAGTTCTAACCGGTTACGGTTAAGCCGCAACCATGACCTATTAACTCGCGTTAAGTTAGTAGTTAAGAAAAAATTATTGTATAGTTAAAGATTATCTAATACTATTTACTATTATACGCAAAACTGTTTTATTTTATTAGTATATCCCTTAATAGATATAGTATAGGTATATAAAAGGTTAAACGTTAATCCTAGTAACAAAAGTAGTAGGTTAGTAAGGCTTATGTCTAAATTTAACAGGGAGGTACCTTATTAAACCACTTTACCCACCTAGGGCGCTGGCTTTTAGATTCTATACCTTATTCCAGTCCACCTACACTAGGTTTAACACCCGTCTCGCGCTTAAAGCGAAGCTTATCTACCTTACCCATACAGCTCGCCAGTATAGATAATGCTAGGGTAGGCATAGGCGGCATATAGGATAGTAATGACACTTTTACATAGTCATATCGCCATATTCCACACCTTTATATAATACCTAGTATTTCTACCGCAAATATCTAACGTCATTCTTCCGTGTTATTAACCCCACTAGCCTATAGTAAGCCTAACCTATCCCCTACATATATATTATAACAGCAATTAAATTTAGCAGAATAGTAAGGAAAGCATAAATATAAATATAAGGATTAGGTGTTAGATACTAAGAGCGAGCTAGGGATAGTATTAATATATATTACCCTAATAAGTTTACTGGAAAGAATAGGTATAAACCTTAAGCTTTATTATCCAATCCTTTTAGGCGTTTTAAGAATGCCGGATAAGTTATAAAAATATCTTAAGATATATTATTCTAAAACTCCCTTACCTAATAGCACGCTAAAGGGCTCTAATATTAAGCCGTCTACCTTTATATATAGTAATCTATTAAACCAATAAGTATTCTAAATAAAGCAGTGGCTTTAAGGCGCATAATCTATACTATGGTTATAGTTACCTTCGCCTTTTTTATTACGGGTTAAGGCGTAAAGTAAGGGCTCTTTTTTAACTAGGAGAGGTTTTTTAGGACAGCTATAGGTTAAGTATTGCTTTAGTATTGACCCGTTTACCTATTCTACCTATTCTTATATATATAGAGTACAAGTTATCTAGTAAAGGCAAGGGTGCGGAAATAGAGGGTAAGTAATTACATTATTTTTAGCTAGTAGCGCAGACTATAAATACGAGTTAGTAACGCTAAATTAACTTTAAACAGTAACCTACTTATTTTTCTTTATTCTATTATAAATAAAAACCTATCCATTTCTTATAAAAATATATCCTTAACCATACTACGCTATTTCTCTTTATTTATAAGCTGAATTTATCCTCTAGCTATCTTATTACTAATATAATAGCAAAGCGTTTCGCTCTTAAGGTTAAAGTTAATATCTTAGCCTAGCATATTTATAAATATATTAAAGCTTAAATCATTAACGTATATATTTAGGGCGTTATTCTTACTAGTCGCTAGCTTTTAGGTTAGAATAATTATTGGCTCTTTATTAGCTGCCCGCCGGATTAGTATTATTATTATCCTATATAACCTTAGTATTCCCTCCTACCTTATTACCTTTAGTATACCAGCTAGTAGATAATATATAATAGCGGGGTATGGAAGTACTAGGTTACCTATTATAATTTGCCTAATAAAAGCCGTTTTGTTTATTTAACACGTTGCATTATAGCTGTAGCGCTAGGTAAGTTATTTAATATATTTAGTATATAGATTTTTAGGTAAACCTAGAAATATAGATAGAAATTCGTTAGAGATTTCATTTAATATTTGCTATATTTATACCTTACTTATAAGGGAGCGTAGTGGCTATCTAAGGAGCCCGCGCGTTAATATTTTAATTTTAATATTATAGTAGATCGTATTATATTATATATTTATAACCCTAAGATCTTACTTAAAAGTGTCTTTAGTGTTATAGCTTAGGTTTATTATCAGTACTATAATTCCGAAAGCGTTAGGGGAGGTACGGTAAGAAAGACGTCTTAATTACGCGCTAAGATTAATGTACAGGATTATATAAACAGGTAACTATATTATTTAGTTATATATAAAACAATTAGTTAAATGTCTTATAAGAAATAAATAAGCATATTAGCAAACGCTTCTCCACCTACTACACCACCTAAACTTATAAGCCTCCTCCTATCTATTTTATATCTCCTCTATCTTAATAAGCTTAATTTAGCACCTAGATTCGTTAAAACTTTTTATATCTATTATATTATACTATATACAATACTGCGTATATAGCCTCTAGGCTATGGTGCTATAGTTTTATATATATAAATCCCTTCTAGGCAGCTTAATATATACTAGTAACTATATTAATTAATACTTTAAGACGCCTAGTTAGCCCTTAACTAGTAGAGCCTAGTTAGCATAATTAGAGGTCCCAACCTCCGCTAAAATACTTAATATCCCTAATAAGGGCTAGAATATTATTAGCGAAAATAGAGATATTCCACTATAAGTTAATAAGATCTTAGGTCCGTCTAGCTTAATAAAAGAGTATCTAAGCTCTTAGTATAATCTTTTAAGAGAAAACACGATTAAACCGTTAAAAGAGGCAGTAGGTTAAATTAGAGTAGACCCTTTTAGTTTACCAGAATCTAGATATAGTAATAGAATTGGTATATATAAACAGGTAAGCATACTATAATTCCAAAGTAGTTATCCCCTAATATCTATAAGGCCTATATTAGCTTAGTAATATTTTTACCTTAAGGGCTAGTAATCCGCGTAGCGTTCTTACTTAGGAGAGTAGAAAAGATAATCTATTAGAATTAGTTAAAAAGACTAGTTGCTAGGTCTCTAGTTGCTTTAACTTTTAAAACTAATATTTTTTAAACGAAATATATACTTATAATAGCGGCGGTAAGACTATTAGCCGTATTAGAACAGAATTCTTTAGAGGTTAACTTATTCTTTAAAACCTAAAGAGATTAAGATTAACTTATCCGTATTATAGACAATAGTTAAAAAACGAACTAAATTTTATAAAGTTAATCGCTATACTATATTAGCATTACAAAAGCTAATAAGAGAGCCGTAAGTGTGCAATATTTTCTAAATAAGAAGATATCTAACCATTAATAGATTCCCGTTATCAGAACACCTTATTTAAGTTTAATAAAATATTAAAGCACTATAATACGTTATAAATAAGCCTTATACGGATCTTAGCTTAATTATAGCTATTAAGAATGCTTCCTTATTTAGAAATATTTATATTCTTAGACTAGCCAGATATAACTACTATAGGGCTTAAAGCCACTACGCTAAAACAAGTTCTTATAAAGCGTCTTGTAATAATCTAAGGACCTCTAGGCACTAAAAAAACGTAGCTTTAAAGGCATTACTCAGCAATATAACAATAGGAGATCCCCCTATTATTATTACATATTATATAAACTATACGCTAAACCAGTTATTTAGGCATATTGCTTAAAGTAACTATCTTAATATTATCACTTATACGGATAGACGATATTACACTACATTAGGCGCCAGGGCCGTAGGGGTAGGAAAAAGAGGAAGCGTTAGGGCTCCCTCTTTTTATATCTTATATTTTATATTTTTATATTATCTTATATTATCCTACTATTGTCCTACTATTATATTATATTGTCCCATATTATCCTACTATTATCCCACTATTATATCACATTATCCTGCCATTGTTCTACCATTATGCCATATTGTCCTATTATTGTCCTACTATTATGTTATATTATCCTATTATTATCCTACTATTATATTATATTGTTCTGTTATTGTCCTGCTATTATATTATATTGTCTTACCATTGTCCTACCATTATATTATATTGTCCTATTATTATCTTATATTGTCCTGCCATTGTCTTAGTACTGCTATATACTTTTTACTATTTACTAAAATTATAGTTATAGGTATTTATCGGCCAGAATCCAGGTAGTAACTCTTGGCAGTAATTTTACTACCCAAATCTCTTACTAAGTTTCGTTCTGCCAATATAAAATTAATAGCTTAAAGCTTATTTTTAGTGTTATAGATCTAAATTTTAGAGCTATAGATTAATTAATTAGCGTAGAGCCGTTATATTATAGTAAAGCTATATCTAAGTGTATAATTATAGCACGTGGTACACCAAACGCGTAGTTACGTGTTTGGTGCACTAACTACTTATATACTAACTAATTAGGGGGAAGGCGCGTTAGTATATAGATTACGTAGTCTACCTTAATAGAATCGACAGTTACTACTATCCTAAAGAGCATACGATACTATACGTATTTCGTGCCCCGGGATATAACTTACTTATACCATTAAGTTGGTACAAACACTAATTAGTAAGCGCGTATAGATTAGTAATTACTTAATACTTCCTCCGAGCGATATATACGACAGCGACTACCTGTTTAGAATCCTAGTACGACCTGTTAGAAGGTCGGAAGTTGGGGATTACGGACCTATTACTAACTCTATATACTTATTTAAGTCTTAGTACGGTTTACTAGAAGTTTATAGACGCGAATATAGACCTTTATAACCCCCTATCCTTAACTTCCTTTAAACCTCGAACCTTCTATCCTCCTGTAAACCGTTACGGACCCGTTAATCGCCTTTACGGACCGTTACAAGACCTTACGGAAACCCCCTACCCTCCTATAAACCGTTACAGACCTATTAACCGCCTTTACGGACCACTATAAGACCTTCCCTACCCGCTACGTACTATACTATATAGTATGGCAGATATAAGTAAGTAGATTAATAAAGGTTAAGAGAAATAGAGATAAGGAGTCGACCTTACGTCTATAACTGACGTTAATAACTATATTAAATATAAAATCCTTAAATACGGATATTTTAAGCTTATAAATAACGACTTGTGGGAGTAATATAAGGAAGACTTTGCGGACTTTACGGAAGCTATTCTTAAGGCTTGCAACCCTACTGCCATCTGTAACCTACGAACCCTTTTACGTTACTAAGGTATATAGGTTAAAAGGGATAAATAAGTTACTGTTGTATAGTCCTTATATAATACAATATATAAGGAAGACTAAACGGAATGGATTAAAGAGGAAATCCTAGACTATATTAAAACCTGCGGACTCTTTACTTCCTTTAAACTTAATAGAATCTCTAGCCTTATAGCTAACCTATTTAACCGAATTCGTTCTATAGACCTAAGTGGCTTTAGAATTAATTTTACTGGCTAAAGTATACCTAGTACTTAAGTTATGGACCGTAATACCCCCGTAACCCAAATTACGGACTATAATACCCCCGCAAATTAAAATACGGACTAAAACCCTCCTATTGCTTAAGTTATAGATCCGTAAACCACCTAAGTAAAGACCTATAGTAAGGAACTGGCTAACCTAGCTAAGCTCTACACCGACGAATCTAAGTATAGTAGTGAAAACGATAACTTTAACTTTAAACTGACTATCTTTACGGACCTCTATTAGAAGGCTAATATTCCCAAATAGGAGTTTAGCCAAGCCTACTCTATTATACTACGCGGCCTAGTACTTAACTACTATTACACTAATCTTAAGAGCAACCCCCTTGGTGTTCCCTTTAATAGGCTATGTAAGGCTATACGTAACTACTTTAAAAAGCCTAAATATAAGCGTAATATCCTTACCTAATAGAATGCGATTAATTTACGGACCGTAATTAATAAGAATACCGAAAAATTGATTATAGAGTGCCTGTAAATTCTTATTAAAGACCTTTGGTACCTATAGTATGGCCTTAATATTAAGCTTTAAACAGACGACTTCCTATATAATAAGCTTATTACAGCTTACTAGGAAGTAGAACCCTATAAATACGCCTATTATAAGTCTATAGACACCATAGCTGGCCTTATTAATAATTTATAGTCCTTTATTATAACGTACGAAGTCTTAAACCCACTAGGTAGTACTTAAGCCTTTATTACGGACCTATAAAACCTGCAAACTGACTTAGATACCTACTTTACGGACCGCCGCTACCGCTAGCAGTACCTGTACCGACTAAGTTCTACCCGTAACCCCCGCAGTAACTCCTATATAAAAGTATACTCCTACAAACAAACAAACCAGCCAGAAGTGTTTTATGTACGGTAAGGAAGGATATTAGTCTATAAGGTATACGTAAGAAGAACGTAATAAGTTTAAAAAGAGATTTAATAATTGGATTAACTAGTTTATCTTAAACTATAAAGGAAAGGAAGTAGAGGAGTCTCTTAACGAGTTAATGGAAGCCCTTATAATTAACTTTAACTTAAACACTTAGGAATAGAAGACCTTAGAGATATTTTTAACTACTTTTAGACCTTTTACGGATAGCTAAGCCTTTAATATTACGACCATATTAGCCGACCGCTCCTTTATACACTTAATTATACCCGAAAACTAATCCGTAAGTATACCTATTGGACCTATTACGGACGTTACGGACCGCGAATAGGACCTATTTGCATATATTACTATAGAACGCTATACCCCTAAAGAATTTTATGGCGTTATAATTGATATAGGTGCCTTTAAGAAGTTTACTATAGGTTATAGATAATATCTTGTATATAGGACCACCGTAAATAATAATACGGACATTGATACTATGTAAACTGGGGCCGTAAACGTCCAATTCGGCATTGGCTTAACTGTATTAATTAGATTAGTTGTAGTTAAGACCCTAATTAGCCTAGTTAACTTCTATATAGTAAAAGCAGATACCCCCTTCTTACTTTGCCTTATAGATATAGATAGGTTATAGGTTTACTATAACAATATTACGGACACCTTAATCGGCCCCGTAACTGCCCTAGGAAGTAAGTATATTACCCTACTAATTATACGACGATTTAGACACCCGTTTCTTATATAGGGAGAGACTTTACGGACCTATATTTAGGAATCTTTTAACTATAACCCGTGCTACCTTACTAGTACTAAGATCTACCGCCTATACCGCCGTTTCGGCCACCCGTTAGCCGAAAAGCTATATAGAGTTCTTAAACGCTCTAGATATGACGACGTTAATAGAAAGGCAATTAACTACCTAATTAAATACTGCTCCTTCTACTAGAAATACAGACGTTCCCTAGGCCGATTTAAGTTTACTCTCCGTAAAGACCTTAATTTTAATCACTTAGTATACATAGACATTATGTATATTAACGGCAGCCTAGTATTATATATAATTAACAAGGCAACCCGCTATTAAGCCGCCCGTTGGTTACAAAATATATTTATAAAATATACTTGGGACATTTTACGGACCTGCTAGATTAATATATACGTTGGACCCCCTAAGTATATTACCTACAACGCCGGTAGGAACTTTATTAGTAAGGAATTTTAATAATACGCTACGGCCATGGCTATTTTAATAAAAGCCGTTCTAGTTAAGGCGTACTAGTCTATTAGGCTTATTAAATGAGCTTACCTAGCTCTATAGAGAGCTTACTAGATTATTACAGATAAGTGTAAGGATATCTAAAAGGAACTAGCTTTATAGATGGCTGTAAAAGCTATTAATAATACCGCTGGCCCTAATGGACTAGTATCTACCCCCCTCTTACCCTGTCTATTATAGAATAAGCAGCTATAATATAGAAGGTAATGGCCGAAATAGTTAAATTACGGGCTAAATAAGCTGTTAATAGCGCCCTATATTACCGTAACGGACCTAATATAACCTTAGTTTATAACCTCCTACTTAATTCTAAAGTCCTTATATAGCGTAAAAGCGGTAACTAGATTGGACCTTATTGTCTACTAGCTATAGAAGACGAAACGTGCTATATATAACTTCCTAGCGGACTAACTAACTTTAGAAGCACGTCCGTAAAACCCTACTTTTGGTCTAAAAATACCTGTACCGTCGAACTAGATGAATTAGAAGTACCCGCTGAACTAAATAAACTGGAAGCACCCCTACCTACTTTAAAAGTCCCCTAGAAACTCATTAAACCTACCATAAAGCGCGGTTGAGGACGCCCCTAAAAGCACCCCGTAACTAAAAACTCCGTAATAAAAAATTACCTAACCTCCGCAGGTATATCCGTAAGGTAACTTCTACCTACGGATATATTAGTTCTAATATAGGAAACACTTTTTACGGACTTATAACGTAAGGAGATTAATGGACTATTTAAAAAGGGTGTTTTTACGGCCGTAATAGAGAGAGATGTTCTATAAGGTATCCGTATATTTAACTTACGCTTTATTAACGAAATTAAGCACCCTAGTACTAACAAAGCCTTTAAAAAATTAAGGCTTGTTATATAAGTGTTGGTATGCTTTAACAACGTGCAGAATACATATATCACAATGATATGTACTATACGGTGTTATTAGTGGATTATTGTTTTTCTACTTGCGACGCGCGTCACATATATATATTGGGCGCGTCCTGCTATATTCTGCTATATTCTGCCACCTCGCTATTAGCTCGCTTACTACTAGCGTATTAGCCGTGTCCTACTATATTCTGCCATATTCTACCATCGCACTATTAGTTCGCTTACCACTAGCGCGTTAGCCGTCCTCACGATATATCTAACGCTTCTAGCTATACTAGGAGTACTTTAGAAAATATAAAGAACTAGTAGGCTACAACTATATAGTCCGAGAAATCTATATACGCACTTCTCCTCCCTTCCTTCCCTGCCCTATGCCTTTAAATTAACGCTATTATTAATAGAACGTTCTACCTATTCTACCATCTTTAACTTAATTTAGTTTGTATTAATAAGTCGCTTAAGGGCTAATAACGGTTTGCTTTTAGTTATAGCGTCTATAGGGTTGCTGTCTCCGTTAATCTACTTAACTTTAGCTATTTTATGTCTTTTATATAACTGGCGTAGGCACATAATATTAATTATAAGTCTCTTCTCCTATATTGTTCCTAGCTTAATAAGGCATTTATAGATTAACTTAAAATTAGTGTAAAGGATAAGCAGTAGGCTAATGTTAAGTTATAGTTTAACTATGGCCTTAATTGCAGCGCTAATGTTAAAACTATGGGCTATAGCGTATAATTCGGAGGCTAGTACGCTTCTAGTAACTCTTTTACACTTAACTAAGGACTAGTAGACAATGTTCGCCTTATTTAATAAGTTTACTAGTACTAAAATATATCTAATTTATAATAAGAGGTCCTTATTATTTATAAATAAGGAATCGGTAAATATAAGCAGTTAAAGTATCTCTATATTAAGTTTAACAAAGCTTAAACCTCTTATTAAGTTTTTAATTTGCCACTAAATTCTCTTATTAAGTAGTTTTATGTCTTTCTCGTTAGGGTTAATTACCTAGGCAGCGTAGGATAAATTAAAAGAAGCTTTAGGCTGGCATATGGACGCAATATAAGCTCCTCTTACTTATTAGGCGACGTATTAGTCCTTAGGTATAAGTGCCGTACGAATAGTACCTCTAGAGCTAGTTGTTGTAATAGCTTCCTTAATATTAACAAGGATTAGGTTCTAGTATTGGCGCTCCTATATAAGTATAATTGCATAGTCCTATTATTAAATAATACCTCCATTAAACTTAATTGGGTGCTCTAGTGTAAGGTACTTGCATTCCTTAGTTAAAAACTTCGCTTTCTTAATCTTTTCTTATTCTAAAGCTGCAAAAACTAAATTAGTTAAGAAGAGGGTATTATTAGTCTAAAGGCCAACTATTCTAAAGCTTATAGAATTATTAAGGTAGAGTAAGTAGGAGTCGTAAGTAGATTGGTTTATATTTAACTCCTTAGTATAGTAGTTGTAATAGGTCTTAAACTAATAATTACCTACTTCTGGGATGCCATATAAAGGTCTAACGACCTTAAGGATTGTACCTTATAAGACTTTAAGTGCTATACTAAGTTTAAGAGGTGCTTAGATATAGAAGTTTTAATTTAGTTTTATAATTAACTAAACATAGGCTTATAAGATATCTCGTAAGTAAAGGTATATATCGTTAATCTAGGTTATAGCCGTAATACAGAGAATAAGGCGTTAGCTAACTCATTAAATTATAGGTAATTAGGTTAGTATAAGGTCTTTTTCTAGGTCGTTATAGGCCTATATAACTAGTCTTAATTTCTTAAAGGCCTTATTAGTACCAGGATTCTTAATTTTATTAATAAATCTAGAGTTAAATACTCTATTGCCTTAAGGTACGTCCTTAATATTAACCAATTTAAAGACTCCTTTCTTAAGTAGTCCTTTAACCTCTTTCTGTTGTAAGGCTATAAACTAACTATTAATTTTATTCTTATCTTATAAGTATATAGATATATTTACAGTATTAACTATAATAGGATACTTACGTAGTCTGCCTTATTCTCGCTTAACTAGTTAGGGTTCCTAAGGTAGTTCCATAATTAACTAAGGTAGTTTATTCTCGTCATTAGGTTATACGTCCTCTATATCTTTAGGTTCTTATAAATATAGTTTTATAACTATACTACGAAAGTTAATAGGGCCATAGGGGAGTTATATAGTATAGGTCTTATTATTAATACTAAGTAGATTATGGGGACCTAACCAGAAACCAGGCTGGCCTATAGGTCCTTCTCTCTATACCAGTACAAGTGAGTTAAGTAATAGGTTATAAATTGCGGTTGTTTTAGGGCCGTTGCGCATATTAAGAGCATTTACTACTTAATATTTGGCTCTAATCTTCTTAACTTCTTCTATAGCTTTCCTAAGGGCTATAGCTCGTTATATAACTATAGGGTTAGGTATATTAGATTCTACTATACACGGGTAAGCTCTAAATACCAGCAAGGTGAGTATAAGGCCGTTAGGGCCTACTAAATTATTAATTGCCTTAAAAGCCATTTATAAAGCTATGTCTTTATTAATATCTAGTAGTTCTATAGTAATAATACGGTATATACAGCGAAGGGGACTATAATAGCGTTCTACCATTCTAATTAAATTATAGGCTTTAACGGGTACGCTTTTTGTAATCATTCCAAATATTATAGTATACTACTTAAATTCCTTACTTACGAAGTTCTTGCCTACATTATATGTAATTATATTAAAAGGTCCCAAATATATATTAATCTAGCACATTCGTAGTATATCCCATGTGTATTTAGCGCTAATACTTTATAGCTATTTACCAGCTTAAAATCGTATTCCTTTATTAATAATATATAGAAGGGGTGCGCCGTTAATATATATAATGTCAACCACGATTAAGTAGTTAAAATTAATATTATTACGTATTATAAATCTGAATCTACTAGGTAATTTTCCGTATTTTTAATAATAATAGTAGTAGCGTATAAGATAGTCGAAGGTCTTACTATCAACGTTATATCTTAAGCGCTTAAGTACTTGCGTAAGGCGCTTAACTAAAGGGTAGCTAAAACGGCAATATAGTCGTTTCAGTTCCACATCAGTTAAGTAGTAAGGGTTTTGCTTAAATAACTTAGTTAAATAAGTACGTAGGGATATATTTTAAAGCAGGAAAGGGTAGCCGAAACGATATACAACTAGTACTATACTACAAGATATAACCAGCAAGTTCTTTAAGTTATTAAAATATACTTATAGGTGGTTTATATCTACTAAGTAAAATAAAAACAGGGTATTAACCTTAATAATATAAAACTCGATTGTGCTAATAGGGGTAGCCACTTTAGCTAATCTAATTAATGAGGTTAATCTAATACCAAATTATACATTAACTATGCCTTATATAGTTATATCAAGTTATATATTGGTATTAAGTCTTTAAAATACTAAGAACTAACTATATCCTACCATAGAGCGTTTAGAGGCTCTTATATTGATTATAATACCTAAAAAGCGGTCTATAGTATAGCGGGACGTAGTTATATTATAAGTAAATAGGTCTTTATTAGTTACGAGAGGTATTTATATAAAAAAAGTTACGCTATTTATAGTTATAACTAAATAACTAAAGGCCTTATTTACTAGGTTAGTAGCTATAAGGGTTACTTCCTATTGCTTAACTTAACTAAAGGATATATAAAAGTAATTAATGTGCAACTAATTATTCTGGTTAACTATCTTAGTACTTATATTAATAGTTAGTATATAAAAGACTTCTTTAAGCTCTTCTTCTAAGTTAATACTATTATTATCCTTATAGTCGGCGATGTATTAATTAAGGCGTTAAGTAAAGCGATTATTAAACTTATTAAACTTGTCCTTATTAATACTTCTAAATTAAGCCTTTGCCTCTTCTTATTCTTCCTTACTATACTTTTATAAGTAATAGTCCTTCTTATTATATATAAAGCAACGTGGTTTATATTAAGAAGGGAATTAAGGTTAATTACGATTGCAATTTTAGTTATAGTTATCTCTCCTTCTAAGGTATTGGCGGTCTGTATAATAGGCTTAAACTTATTTTAAGTTCTACTTTTTATAAGCCATAATTAAGGATTGCAGTTTATTAATAAGGGGGCCTAGTTTATCTAGTGGATCTAATACAGCAATTTAATATACGGGAATCCCCTAATAAGATATAATAAGCTTATTATAGAGGAATAGGACTCCTTATAGTTCTAAATTTAGTCTATGCTATAGTTAAGAGAGTTTAGTAACCAGTATCTGAAGACATTAACTGGTTAATTTATCCGCATTCTTTTATATAACTATCTATAGTAATATCGAATTCTATTTATTAAGGCTTTTGCGTTTAAAACTAGGTCCTTTAAAGAAGCTATAAAGTGACTTATAAGCGTCCTTAAACATAAGTGTAGTAAGTCTAATATTGTAGTAGTAATCCAGAGCTAGGCCTTGTAGCATAAGTAGGAGAGCCTTAAGGTAGGCATTAGGTGGAATATCTGCTCTATTATAAATATTATAGAAGATTATTAACTTAAAGTTAAAGTTTCCGCTAGTATTACTGTATTTCTAGTCGTCCGTATATAACTTAGCTGCATTCACTAGTTCCTTTCCATACCTTAGTATAAAAGTAGGTATTATAGCAACAGGTATAGTAGTAGCAGGTATTATAGCCTACGGAGGTAGGAGTAGTAGACTTAAAGGCGGAGTTATTTAAGATATTAGTGGAGTCGTTATAGGTATACTTTTAGGTATTAATTAAGGTATAAGGGTTTATACAGTCTTGTGTTTTAAGCCGCGTATAAATACGTTAGTGAGTACATTAGACTTAAAGGTGCCATTAAATTACTCCTTATAGGCTTTATTAAATTCTTCTTAGCTCCATTTATATTAAGTTTCTTTAAGTAGTATATTAGCTAAAACTTATATAAGCTTAGTACGTTTATCGTTCTTATATACGTACACTCCTCCTTTATAAAGAAGAAGGAAAAGATTCTTAAGGGTTTTGGTACTAGCTTAAGAGAATATATCTATAATAAACTCTTTAAAGTCTTCTTAAAAGTAGTCCCATAAAGCGCTGTTAATAGAGTTGTTGTTATTATATTCCCATATCTTAAACTAAATATAGTCTGTAATATTATTATTAGTCGCAGTTTATATATTAATTCTATTCCTCCATCGCTCTACCTCTACCTTCTAGTCTATAGGTATAGCCATCTTATTTAGTTATAAAGAGGTTATTAATAGAGGGTGTCGGTGTTTATAGAGAGGGAGTGTTTATAGTATTTATAAGGAGGGAGAAAGGGTAGTTAACACAAGTTGTTAAAAACTTAACTTTTAATAAGGTAGAAAGCAATATCCTTCCAAATCTAGAGTATATTGTTTAATTCTTAGTAGTAATAAGGGTCTATAGGCGACAGCAAGCTATTAAGCTTCTAGATTGTTTTTAGTACTCTCTTTAACTAAAATAAGGCCGTTGTAAGGTAGAGCGTTAGACATCTTTTAAACTAATACGTATTTCCTAATCTATACACGCTTACTAATTAGTGTTAGTATGCTTTAACAACGTGCAGAATATATATATTACAATAATATATACTATACGGTGTTATTAGTAGATTATTGTTTTTCTACTTATAACGCGCGTCACATATATATATTGGGCGCGTCCTACTATGTTCTACTATATTCTGCTACCTCGCCATTAGCTCGCTTACCACTAGCGTATTAGCCGTATCCTGCCATATTCTGCCATATTCTGCCATCGCACTATTGGTTTGCTTACTACTAGCGCGTTAGCCGTCCTCGCGATATGTCTAACGCTTCTAGCTATAATAAGCTTATAACGACTAGGGAAAGGACTTAGTCCTTATATAATTGCCTATAATTTAACGGGTTAGTTAACGGATTATACTTGTATTTACGCCTAGACTACAGCAAACTAAACCCGTAGCCCTTTACTTATGGGATATCTTGTAAGCCTATATGCAGTCTAATATCTACCTAAGTAGAGATATCTTTATATAACTACCCCTTAAGCTTAATTTGCAACTAGGAATAATTTTATAGGTTATAAAACCCCTTTATGGAGTGCTAGAAGCTAGAAACTACTAGTTTAAAATATATTACTAGTATTACGTTTATTACGGACGCTTTAAGTACAATGTTACGACTACTTAGAGAAGAGTTGGAAGAAGCTAGTTGGTTAATACAAGCACGGTCTAGGATGGAACCCGTGGAACCATGTGACGAGGAATGGTAGCTAAGGTTACATAAGGTGCTACGTAAGGAACGCAAGGAACGAAGGGAACTTACGTACCTTACGTATAACACGTACATCGCGTATAAGGAGGATTTCATAGGAGTACAGTTGTATATTTAAGGACCCTTAGTCCCTACCTAGATAGTTCCTTCCTTATAGTGATTCTTAGAATATAATTAGAGTTAATTTATTGGGCAACCACTCCACCAGTTATTATTACGTTGTTAACTACTATCTTTACATTTCCTATATACCTAGCCTATTAATAGAATCTATTGTAGTTCCTACTATAAGGTTCCATTACATAATTACTACCTAGTTATAGTATTAAATATAGAAAGTTGAACAATATGCCACTAAAAACAGCCACTATAACGCTATTGACGGCGGCAACTACTTTAAGGTTAGGGGGTGACACTAATATAGCGGACACTGACTCGTAATAACCTGTAACGGTAGGATAATTACAGGAAATAGTGGATTAATTAATAGAAAATAATACGGTACTTAAAAACAGACTTAATGGAATTGGAGTAGTAAAGGTTAAGTTACCATTAATTAAACAATTCTTAGGGGAGAGATTAAAGCTTAAAGGATTTCTAATGTAAATGTATTTTAAAGTTATATAAGAAGGGGCTAAGTTAGCCACGACAATAGACTAGATAGCCTATATAGGACTATTCCTAACGGGTCGGGTACTTAAATAGTTTAAACCCTACTTAATAGAAATATAGACTAACGGAATAACTACTGCTAATTAAGAGGTACGATTTGTGTTTTCTAGCTAGGTAGGATTTGCAGAATAATTAATATAGATATTTAGGAACCCGGAAGCAATAACTATAGTAAAGAGAAAGCTTTAGGACCTAATATAGCGAACTTTAGTAATTAAGTATACGATATAGTTTTAAATATTTGTAATATAGGTTAAATGGAACAATAAGGCGCTTATGGCATAGTATAAATAAGGACTTAAGGCTAAAGTTTAGGATATAATTATTCTAATAGAAGATGCGGATACCCTAAGGGAATTAATAGATTAAGCAATTAAGATTAATAATAGGATCTTCTAAAGGGAATAGGCTAAGAAAGGCTAGGATAGAGTTCTATAGTTATATAAGGCGTAGAGTACGCAATAACCTAAGCTAAGTTAAAAACTATGGTATGGCGCAAAGCTAATAGACCTAAGTGGTACTAAAGAAGCCTATAAGAGATAGAGTAAGAAACTATAAAAACCTAGAGGTTAAGGATCTAGTAATTATAGGACTAAGGAGTAGAGGCTAAACTAGGGATCTTAATAGCAGAAGATGCTTAGGCGGACTCTATAACAAAGTTAATAGTTTAAAAATAGAGCTTATATAAATTGCGGAAAATAGGGTTACTTTATAAGGGATTATAAAGATAGTTAGAGTTACTATATAATAAAGGGAACTAGACTAGTAGTATATAATATATACGTATAGAGGGATAATAGTATACTGCAAGGAACAAAAGAGTGTTTAATTAAAAGTTTTGCGTTTTGTTATAATAATGTATACTAAATTTATAAAGACGCTAAGTACAGTGCAAGCTATTGGCTATAAGAGCTAGAGTTAAAAGGACTTAGAGGAACTAAAGAGTTAGATAAAGAATAAGATTAACTCTATAAGCTAGATTAAGATATTACAGTAATATACGGATAACAATTAGTAATAATAATAATAAAGTTAGAGTACTTATTAATTAATAGCAATAAGAATAGTAAAGGAACTAACTGGGGGTATTTAAACCTTAATAACGTAATAGAAGTAGAGACTAAGACCGCCACTAAGTATGGTTTAGTAACGGGTATTATAATACCGTTAGATACGGCGTCTATTGCTTTATAAGACGGAAGGAGTAATATCTAGAGACAATTAAGTAAGCAGATAACTGCTAGTGCTAGCTTATTACTTAATAAAGGTAAAAGGCTAAAGGCTTAAGATTCTTAAGATAAGATAAGAGATAACTAAGATTCTTAAGACGAGATAAGGTAAGCTTAAAGACCCATAACGGATAGAAACCAATAGAGTAGAGCAGTAACTTAGTTTAAAGATATATAAATAAGCTCGGGATAAGTGTTCCCAACGGCACAAGACTCTTAAGACAAGATGAGTGAAATTTAAGACTTTTAAGACGAGATAAGAATACTAAGTAAGCCTAGTTAAACTAAGGCCGGAGCTAAGCTTAAGTTAGAAGCAAGCTTAGGATTAAAGAATCTAAGGGATTAAGAATTTGGAGTACGAATTAGGACACCTATAAGTAAGAGGTAAGGAGCTTCTTTATAGATTAGAGAATCTATAGCGTAAATAGTGATTAGACTGGGAGACAGATATATAGACCTAGAAGACTTACTAGGGGAATATAGTATTTAGCCTAAAGATTAAAAAGTTAATACTAAGATTAAGAAGCACGAAGATTTTAAGGATCTACTTATAAGACGTAACATAAAAAAAACTATAAAGGAATTTAGGGCAAGAATTACCTTATGGTAAAAATAGAAACTAGATAAGAGATCTAGCATATTAGGACGTATAAGGGATAGAGCGCTAGTATAAAGGATTACTAATAGACCTAGAATAGGCATATTAAGAGCTAAGTGGCTTACTAAACTGGAATAAGAAGAGGATCTAGGGATTCCTACTAGGTTTAAGGAACGATATACTAAAGGCTGTTATAATGTAGTAATAAAGAGATATTTCCTTACAGACGAGCCGTATACACTTAAGCAGCTATACTAAAAGTGGTATAGGCAACGACATAATAATAAGTAGGAGGATTTCTATATATAGTTGGACGAAAAAGTTATCTAAGACCACCCGATTATAGAAAAGGCTATAACTTATATTAAGGGGGCCTTAATTATAATATTAAAGGATCTAAAGGAGTAATTAGAGGACTAGAGAAGCAAGAGACGAATCTTAGTACCCGCGAATAAAGTTGTAACGCTTAGATTAATATAAGAAAGGTTTAAACCCTAAGACAAAGATAAACCGAAAGTTGACCTAAGATATTAAGCATATTATATACTATTGTGGATAGTATATATAGATAATACGTGCAATATATATAGAGCACTAAAGGATAAAAATTAAAAGTATCTAATAAGGATGTATTAGATAACGGATAAGGCGAAATATTAAAACGCTAAGTATATATATGGTTAGCACCTAGTAGAAGTTTAAAAATAAGGGGACTTAATACTTTAACTAGGAAAATTCCTTACGGAAGAATGCCTAGATGGATAATAATGGTAGGAATGTTTAGAGAATACCTGTCTATAGTATATTAAAGATAAAAAACGAACTAAGTATTGGCCTAAGTTAAACTAAGTATAAATAGGATCTAGCAGCTAGTAGTTAGGAAAAGTAGAAGCCTATGGGACTAGAGGGAGCCAGTGGTAGAGCCTTAGACCCTTAAAGAAATTTAAGGACAATACTTAAATTTATAAGTTAAATAGTAAGATTAATAGTTTAAGGCACTGATAGATAGTAGAGTAATAAGGAACTATATCTTACTAATAATAGTTAAAAGAATGGGATTACTATATAGGTAGAAGGAATGTCCTTACCTATTAGTAATAATTTTAGGAGATTCGATAGCCTACGGAGAAAGTATTATTAATCTTAAAATAGGACCTATTTAGCTAACCATTAAAGGAAGATAAGTTGAGATATCTTTTAATATATTACTATTAGGGAATAATAAGGCAGTATTAGGAATGCCTTAGTTATAGGAATATAATCTAAAGGTTAATTAGGTTATAGGTTAGGTCGATATTAGAGATATACGACGCCGTAAGATGTAATAATAAGCTAAATTAGTATGGTACTAAGTAGGAGCGACCTACAAAGAAACGGAAAAAGGGCTAAGCTATATACTAAAAAGATACTATAAGTATGGTAAGAAACTATAGTCACCTAAGAGTGAAAAGCTGTTAGAATATGTAGTATAGGATTATAAAATAGAATTAGAACTAGAAATAAGTCTAAGGTTTTTTTTAATCTATAAGCTTACTAAAGAAGAAGGGAGAGCATTAAAAGAGTTTGTCTAAGAAAACTTATAAAAGGGATATATTAGACTATCGCAGTTATTAGCGGGTTATCTAGTACTATTTGTACTAAAAAAAATAGTAAACTAAGGCTGTGTATTAACTATAGATAGTTAAACAGCATTACTAGAAAGGATAGGTATTTTTTACCCTTAATTAGCGAAATTTAAGATAGGATAGGTAATGCGTAAATCTTTATAAAGATAGATCTAAGATAGGCGTACTATTAAATTAGGATTAAGGAAGGCAATAAATAGAAGGCAGCCTTTAGGTTAAAGGAAGGACTATATAAACTATTAGTTATATAATTTGGGCTTATAAACGCACTAGTAACGTTCTAAAAGCGTATTAATAATATATTAGGAGAACATTTGGATAAATTTATTATGGTATACCTTAATAATATTATTATCTATTTAATAAATAAGGAAGAGCATGGAGAATATATTAAATGGGTTTTAAAGAGACTATAGGAAGAATAAATGCTAGTAGTAATTAAGAAATGCGAGTTCTTTACTAGGAAGACCGATTTTATTGGATTTATTATTAAACTAGGCTAACTTAGTATAGATTTAAAGAAGATTAAGGCTATAGTAAATTAGTAAGAACTAGAGAACGTTATATAGTTAAAATTGTTTTTAGGGTTTTATAATTACTGCAGAAGGTTTATAGCGCAATGGTTAAAGGATATTAAACTATTTACGCGATTAATAAAGAAAGAAGAACTATAGGTATAGGGAGAGGAACAGCGAAAATTCTTTAAGAAAGTTAAAGAGTTATTTACCTAGGAGCCAGTTCTTAAGATTTATTAACTAGGACTAGAGACGGTTATAGAAATAGATATATTAGACTTTATACTAGGAGTATATTTTATATAAAGGTACCTAAATAGATAGCACCTAGTGGCATATTATAGTTAAAAGATAACACTACTAGAGTTAAACTATAATATCTATAATAAGGAGTTATTAGATATAGTTATAGTACTAAAGAAATAGAGAGTATTCTTATAAGGTATAGAAAAACTATTTATAGTTAAAACAGATTATAAGAACCTAATAGAATTCCTAACAATAAAGGAACTTAACTAAAGATAGGTTAAATAGGCAGAGATACTTATAGAATACTATTTTAAGATTTAGTATACTAAGGGTATAAACAATATATAAGCTAATACGTTAAGTTAAAAGGCCGAACTATAAAATAATAATAAGCTATTAGGGGCTTTACTGCGAAAAGATATAGATAGACTGATTAGGTATAATTATCCAAAAATTATAGTAACTTAAGAGAATAAGTTAGAAAAGGTCTATAAAATACTAGAAAGCTTTTAGGTATAAAGAATTCTAAAAGTATAGCTAGAAGATCTATAGTTGGATATATACAAAAATTAAGAAGTAAAGTATATCCTAAAAAGCATAGTAGAGTAGTTTATGGAGGACTTCTATAAGGGACTAACTTAAGGATATAACGGAGCTATGGGCTTAGTATTAAAACTCTAGGAGGAGTATATTATTAATGGAATTTAAAGGATAGCTAAAAGAGTTACTAAAGAGTATTTAGATTTCTAAAGGAATAAACTAATAAGGCATAAGCCGTATAGAGGGCTATAACCTATTAAAATACTAGAGAGACTATAGGAGGTTATATTATAGGACTTTATTATTAAGTTACTAAAGTTAAAAGATCCTATTACCGGATAAGATTATAACGTGATCTTAGTAATAGTAGATAAGCTTACGAAGTGGGGATACTTTATAGCCTATACGGAAGAAATCTTAGTAGAAGATGTCGCTAGAATTTATATTAAAGAAGTATTCGCAAGATATAGAGCACTAAGTAAAATTATATTGGATAGAGATTTAAAATTCATAGTAGCATTCTAGGAGGTATTTTTAGTAGAATAAGGAGTTTAAGCAGCAACTTCCACTATATATTATCCGTAGATAGACGGTTAAATAGAAAGATTAAACTAGACACTAGAGCAGTATTTAAGGCATTATATTAATTACGTATAGAACAATTGGGTATTGCTATTATTAGTTATATAGTTTATATATAATATAATACCATAAGAAGGAATGGGTACGTTACTATTTAAGGCGAATTATAAATATAAGCTAAGAACATTATTATCGCTATATTAAGTAAAGAAAACAAGTAGTAAAGCTAAGTAAAGAATAGAGACTTTAATAAATCTTTATGTAAACCTTATAGAAATAGCTAAGGCAGTATAGTAAAGAATGAAAAAGTACTACGATGCTAAGAGATCTAAGGGACTAGATCTTAAGGAGGGAGATAAAGTATAGCTACTATATAAAAATTTCAAAAGTTAATAACTAAGTAAGAAGTTAGACTATATTAGACTAGGACCTTTCAAAATTATATAGAGGATTTTACTAGTTATATTTAAGTTAAACCTACTAGCTAAAATGAAGATCTACCCTATACAGTATATTGCGGTGCTAGAGCTAGTATATAGGAATGTTAAGCTACTAGTTTATAAAGCAGATATATATAGAGGTTAGGAAGAAGATAAATGGCAAGTTTCGAAAATTATTAGTTATAAGGATATTGATAATAAAATATAGTATAAGGTTAAGTGGATAGGCTATACTAAGACTACCTAGGAGCTATTAGAGAATTTAAAGAATGCTATAGGAAAGGTATAGGAGTATTGAAAGAAAATAGGTTAGGTAATATTAATAAAGAAGGATTATTAAAGAATAAGTTACCTAAGAGGGATTTAGAAAGAGCGACTGCTAAATTACTTAGAGTTGTTTCCCTTACTATAGGAGGAGAGTTAGTTCTCTTATTACCTAGTTCCTAAAGACCCTATTTTATAAGTTTCTACTCCTTAAAACGGACCTTCTTACGCACTTTCTTAAGACGAAGTAGACGGATAGACGCCGTAATGCGAGTATCTAAAGCCTTCTGTTCCGCATTCTAAAAACGCTTAAGTTTAGCAAGGGCCTATACTAGGTTACTATTAAGCTTTATAGTAGTAGATTAAACATAAAACCCTATAATAAATTACTTAGGGAACTTAAAGACTATTAAGAGTTATAGGACGCGTATACTTAGCGTTAGAAGTAGAGTAAATATCGCAAGATAATTAAATATTTGCTTTAGTGCACTCCAAATAAGAGAAGGGTTGCTAAGATAAAGGACTCGCCAACGTAATATATACCAGCCCCTCTTTTAAGCAACGAGAATATAGAGATAGTATTATTTTACTAAGCGATAATATTACAGCAATAGTGCGAGCATAACGTTGCGTATATAAAGAAGAAGAAGCTTTAAGTATTATAAGTAATAATATTAACCAAATTAATTAGATGGATATTACACCTCTAGTAAACAACTTAGAGATATTAGGTATCTTTAAGGACGAAGATAAAGAGGAGGGAGATAGTGTTACGGATGCTTTAAGTATAATATTACGACTACTTAGAGAAGAGTTAAAAGAAGCTAGTTAATTAATATAAGCACGGTCTAGGATGGAACCCGTAGAACTATATAACGAGGAATAGTAGCTAAGGTTATATAAGGTGCTATATAAGGAACGCGAGGAATAAAGGGAACTTCTGTACCTTATATATAACACGTACATTGCGTATAAGGAGGATTTTATAGGAGTATAGTTGTGTATTTAAGGACCCTTAGTCCCTACCTAGATAGTTCCTTCCTTGTAGTAATTCTCAGAATATAATTAGAGTTAATCTGTTAGGTAACCACTCCACTAGTTGTTATTACGTTGTTAACTACTGTCTTTGCATTTCCTACACACCTAGCCTATTAATAGAACCCATCGTAGTTCCTGCTACAAGGTTCCGTTACAACGTTAGTAAACTTAAAATGGAACAGTTAACCTATAACCCCTACCTCCTATATACCCTATTAAACGGCCTTAGTATTATTAGACTTTAAATAGATAATACCCTCTTCCTAGTAGACTAGACCTTTGCGGACGCTAAAGAGACTAAACTATAAGAGGTAAAGTTCTTAGTAAAGCTGTAAGAGCAGTTAACTAAGCAGACTCTAATTAAGTTTAACGGAGGCTTAATTATATAAAAGGGTAACCTAATCTAGCTAACTTAGGAACGCTAAGCTTAAAACCTAAAGCTTATTATAGCAAAGCCTACGGACCTTATTAGTTCCCGCAGAGAGACCTATAAGACCGTAAATATAAAGGACTAATACGCTGTATAGCGTGTAAGAGGCGCCTATATTGCTATAGTCTGTTAACCTAAATCTGCCTATAATTTATCCTTTGCGGCCTAGGTAACAGACCTATAAGAGGAAAATGTTAAATAGCTTAATAAGCGTATTTAGTGGCAAATTAATAATGCAGTAAGGGGATTTACTTTTGTACTACTAGACCTAAATTCCCTTAGCTTACTGGTATTTATAGACGCCTCCTTTGCTAATAATAAAGACCTATTATTATAAATCGGCTTTATAATTGTACTTACGGACCGTAATTAGGACGCAAATATACTGTACTGGTCTTTAATTAAGTGCAAACGAGTAACCCGTAGTGTACTAGCTTCTAAACTATATGCACTAGCTTATAGATTTAATATAGCAGCCGCAATTAAATTAACGGTTTAGAAGATTCTATAACTAGAGTAGTTACCCCTAGTTTTATATACTAATTTAAAGTCCCTTTACAACTGCCTAGTTAAACTAGGTATAATATAAGAGAAGAGGCTTATGGTCGACCTAATGTGCTTATATTAGGCCTATAAACGACGTAAGATTATGGAGGTTAAATAGATTAGTAGCGGAGATAACCTAGCGGACGCTATAACTAAGGTAAAGCCGTACTAAGCTTTTAAAACCCTAATTAATATAAATAAGCTTAACCTAAGGGTTATAGAATGGGTGGAACAAGACTAATGGAGCACTTATAGTTTATTTGCGGCCCGTCAGAAGGCCGTACGGTTTATTTACGGCCCGTTAGAAGGCCGCACGGTTTATTTTACGGACTGTAAGTAGGACTTATAGCTAGCTTAGAGTACCGTTTGGAAGGCAGCCCGGAAGGCACCTTGGGAGGGATTTCCTATATATTTCTTTTGTGTTTTATGGCTCTATTAAAGTAATTACGGAGGTTATATATAAGTGGGTCTATCTTTAAGTACCGCTAGTGTATAATTATAGCACGTGGTATACTAAACGCGTAGTTACGAATTTGGTGCACTAACTACTTATATACTAACTAATTAGGGGGAAGGCGCGTTAGTATATAGATTATGTAGTCTACCTTAATAGAATTGATAGTTACCACTATTCTAAAGAGCATACGATACTATACGTATTTCGTGCCCCGGGATATAACTTACTTATACTATTAAGTTGGTATAAATACTAAGTAATCTATATTATAATCCTTAGTATAGTGCTATATATAGAAATATTCAATTATAAAATTTAGAAAGGTGTTTATATTTTAATTAAATTTATAAGACTATAACTAAGGGCCTTTACGGGTAGTAGTATGGTAAGTTCCACAATTACTTTAATTTAGGATTGCTTGGTTACTGTAGGAAAGTTATAATACTTAGCGTGGTGTTAAACTTAAGGTACCTCTACTACTGCGGTGGTAAAGACACCCCAAATTTCTAATGATTAAGATTTTAGACTATAGCAGATTAACTACTTACTAAAATATAAAATCTAAAATTAAGTTAATCCTTCTATAAGGCTCTAGATAAACTTTAAGCTTCTAATTTAAACTAACGCCAAGATCTTAGTTTAGATTTTATATACGGTATAGCTTACAAATTTAATACGCTTGCTAATCTAGAGGAGCTTTTAGATTAGAAAGTCGCTAGATTAACTAAACAATTATATTAAAATTAGATTTAAGCTTTAGATCGGATATATTCTAGGGCCTTTAGATTTAATCTAAAGTCGCCACTAAACGTTCCCTAAGATTTAATACAGGGATCTCTCCTTAAGGATCTGGTTTAATTATAAGGTTTAAAAAGGGGTTATAATTTAGTTAAATTCGTAAGATTACATTCTAAAGTCCTTATAGCGTAGTAGTATAGTACGTTTTACCTTTTACTTTGATTTAGAGCTAGCCTAACGTGATTAAAACTCGGCGTAGAAGAGCCGACATGCTTAGTATATAGTGCTAAAATTTCGTTAAATATATAACTTTAGGCGTTATAAGACACGTATAAAAATATAAGCTTAATTTAGAGCCTTACTAACGCCTAATTTAATAGGAAATGACCTTCTTTTTAATATTTTTAATACGCGATAAGTGGGAATCGAATCCGCCATGCTTAGGAGTTAAACTCACGACGTCTAATTGCCTAATCTGGCTAGGAGGCTCGGCGGTAATGCAATAGGGCTTAATAACGTAATAAGGCTTAACGGCGATATAATGAGACTTGGCAACGTAATAAGACTTAATAATGTAATAAGGCTCAGTAATATAATAAGGCTCAACGGCGATGCAATAAGACTTAGTAGTGTAATAAGACTTAATAATATAATAAGGCTCGGCGAAATAATAAGGCTTAACGGCGATATAATAAGACTTAGTAATGTAATAAGACTTAACAATACAATAAGGCTCAGCAATATAATAAGGCTTAGTAGTAATGTAATAATACTTAGCAATATAATAAAACTTAATAATATAAAAGTCTTAGCAATGTAATAAAGCTTAAGGTCGGGCAATAAGGGGAAGACTTAAGGTTACTCAATTACTCTAATACCTAATAGCGAAATCTAACGGTATAGTACTGCTATTAAGGTGTTCTAATGCGGGTAGGCTATATAAAGGTTTCGTCTATAACATATCTAATATATCCTAAAAGTCTGCCTTTTACTTATCTAAGGCTAAGCTTCTAGCCTATAATGAATTAATTGTTATAGTCGGTAAGAGCACGACAAATAACAGTATATTTTGCCCTATTATTCTTAAAACCGTTAAATATAAAGTAGTAGGTGGCCTATTAACCTATATCTAGTAGTGCCGGCTAATAAAGTACATTTAAAACGTACTAATATCAATAATAGCCCTTTTATTTTATAGTATAATAGGCTTAATAGCAATGGGGTTTTGGTCCTTATTATTAAGTACATTTATCTAACGGAGCCAGGTTTGCCAGTTATTCCAGTTAGTATTATATTATAGGTTAATTCAATATCTTATACTTATAGAAAAAGGTAGGAGGCAAATTAAATAGAATAATTAGGGTACGCTTTTCTTTACCGTTAGGGATTTTATATAGACATTACATAGCATACGGGTGGGAGCTAGTAGTTATTAGTAGTAAAAAGTTTTTATATAGAATAGTGAGATTTTAAAAACTACTACTAACGAGAGGATCCTCTTACATATTAATTAGGCTTTTAGAATAACAAAGATAGTAAATATACATAATCTATTAGTAGAGAGGATATACCTTAATAGGAATTGTTTATATATATAGGAATAAGAGTTAATAGGCTGGATTACTTAATAGGTATTAAAGTAGTTAGTAGCCGGAGTAATATTAATCTAAACCAAATTTAAACTTTCTAAAATAGGCTACCTTGTACACGGTTTTACCTTATATTACCCTACTAAAATACTTATACTTAAGAACTACTATAGTTATTTATATAAAAAATTTAATATAGCTTATTAAATAGTAATTTAAGCTTTTTATAAAATAAAAATTCTTTATTTTATATATAGTTTTATTTTATATTTTATATTAAAATATAGTTTTAAAATAACGTAAGCGATAGGGTTATGACGGTTAGTATAGTTATAACGGTTCCTAACAAATTTCGTCTGTACGCAGTTTTGATATTCCAAACCGTCATAACTATGCCGACCGTCATAACCCTATCGTTTACGTTACTTATAGTATTACAGCGCTAGTAGAAACTAGTAAATATTAGTGGATTGTAGCGGACAATCGCAAATAGTTTCAGACAGTTTTAAACAGTTTTAGACAGTTTTAAATAATTGCCGTTACGTGACTAGAGGATTATATATAACGTTAAGTAGCGCCGCCCTCTCCTTTCCTTTCTCTAGCTTTAGATCCTTATTTATAGACTACCAATCATATAGGCTTACGCGTCCCTCTTTCCGTGCTCGTGCCTTAATTAACTAAGTCGCTAATATATAGCTTAATAATTATAATAGCTATTTATATAAAAACTAATATAGCTTACTAATTAATAAGTTAAACTTTTTATAAAATATTTTATAGTATTTTATTTTAATTATATTAAAAGTTTAATATATTAATTAGTAAGCCATATTTAAATTTTTATATAAATAGCTATTATAGTTATTAAGCTATAAGTATTTTAAAACTATATATAAAATAGCTTTAAATTTTTTTTAATTTTTTTTATAAAAAGCTTAAATTACTATTTAATAAACCATATTTAAAAAATTTTATATAAATAACTATAGTAGTTCTTAAGTTATAAGTATTTTAGTAGGGTAATATTAATACCGTACATAAGGTGGCCTATACTTCTATATAGTAGTTAATACTAAAATAATATATTATAAAATATTAAACAGTTATATATTATCTATATATATATATATTATACTAAGATATACTCTTATTACAGGGGATCGCTGCTCCGACTATACTAGCTACACTATTTCTATTACATTATTATCAGCCTACTAAGTAGGTTGGGTTTCAAACACCTCGTAGAACTTATTAATTATTATCCTCTTAGTTATTATACGCCTCGCTAATATAACTATATTAATTGGGTTCCACCTATCTATACTATACATTGTTAATACAGTAACTACTAGCGCTGACTATCTAGATCTAGCAGCCCGGCCAAATACTTACACCTCTATATCTACTATTATCGCCAGTTTAAGTAGATAGACTCTATATATAGAGACTAAATTTAAACCCTCTCCTCTAACCCTTTGGTTAATAATAAGAAACTAAACTATATTATTCTAGTAAGGACTGCCTATTAGAATATAAAACGCTTTATAAATGTCCTTCTAGTCTTTTAGGGATATCCTAGAATCCATCTAGTAAATAGTTAAATATTTAGACTAGCCAAGCATTTTATAGAAATACTATATTATATTATTGGTAACAGTTTACTACTAGTCTAATAGCTAACTTATAAGGCGTAATAGCGTATATACTGCTAGTTTATAACTACTAAACAGTAGTCTCTTATTAGGATTCCTTTTAAGTACTTTATTAACGTATTTTATAATTAGCTTTAGTTTCCTAAAGTTAGTAATTATACTCCAATTCCTCTAAAGCAGATTCTCGTCTAAAGGTTTATCCTATTTTTTGCTATAAAACTTATTAACTATCCACCTTGGCTTTATTCTAACTTTTGCCTTATCCTTCTACTACACATCCTACCACTTATCTCCTACCTTAGCCAGGCCTAGAAAGATAGTAAAAATTTTCAATAAGTAACTAGCTCCCTCTAGAAATTAATCTATATTAAAGACGGGTTCTTCTCCTTTTCTTCCTTTAGCTTTCTAGTATTTAAAAGCTTTATTTAGCTATTTAAAAGTATTTAAGGATGCTTTATACCAGAGCTTATTAATATACAGTTTAAATATTAAATCGTTTGTTATATAGCAGTCTTAGTAAACAACCAGTAGTAGCTCATTAATTACCCTCCCATTAAACCATTAGTCTTCCCCCATCCTATATATAATTAAGATCTTTACAATTAAAGAGGAGCATTCTTTAAAGCCTATAATAACCTTATTTGGAAAAGAAGAGCGATTAGCTACTCCTAGCTTTTCATATTTAATTAATACTTTAATATTGCGATTATTAATTAATTTTATATTTATAGAATCCGCCTAATTAGGGGCCCTAAAAATTTCCAAGGCGGGAATTAAACTTGTAAAACCTTCGCTAGTTAGTATACTGGAAGTAAACACTACTAAAGGTTAAGAGGTATAGTAGGCTATTTTACTATTGCCGTCCTTATAAGATAGGCCCAGGCGTTAAAAGCGAGGAAATACTGCTTAATTATTATACACTTATTTGGCCATTTTTATTAAATAACCTGTCTCTAACCTATCTATATAGAACTTATTAGTAAGAATCCTACTAACAATATAACGAGGACTACCGTCTCCATAGAGATTAAAAATAGTCTTATACTGTTCCTAAGCGGTCTAAGTTGTTACCTAAGTTTATAATATCGTAATTATAAGATACGAAGCCGATCTTAGGTCTATTTTCCACTAGACCTTCTTACCTTCTCTTTTGCATTTTATAAGTTTAAGAATATCTTTATCTTTATCTATAAAATTATACTTCTTTATACTAGACCTAATAAAAGCCAAATAGCGTACGCAAACTTGTAGTTTGTCTTTAGGAATATAATTATTTAGTTCTAAGGTTTTAAACTATAATTTAACGTCTTTAACCGCTTAGGGTAGTAGATTCTATCTAATAATATATATAGTTAGTCCTACTAGCCAGTAAAGAAATTTTTTAGTAACACCCCCCTTAATACAACAGCACTATAGTATACCATCTATTTGACTCGGGTATTAGGCGTTAGGCGGCTGCGGGTGTTTATCTATACTAGGGGTAAGGTAGAGACTTTTATCTCTACCTTTTTAATTTTTCCAATTAAGCCAGTTAAGGTTAATCTTGGTTATTAATACGCTGGTATACCAGATTAAGAGCATTTAAAGTGTCTTGCCTAAACCCATTATATCCATAAGAAAGGTTCTACTTAGGGCTATATAATTACAAAGAGTAACGTAATCTACAAGCAAGTGGCCAGGACAAGCATGTGGCCACCCTACGAAAATCACCAAAAAACCGAAAAATCGTTCTTTAATATTTCAACAATAGCTTAATAATAAATTATAAAAATTTATAATTGGACTCTTATACTTACTTTAAGACCTCTATTAAAGTTTTAGAGTAATTAGTTTAGCCGTTATTAATATATTACGACTTAGCTTTTAAATTTAAGCCTAATTATTATATCTTAAGAACTACTTATTAAATTACTTTAAAACTTTAACAGAGGCCTTAAAGTAAGTATAAGAGTCTAATTATAAAATTTTATAATTTATTATTAAGCCGTTGTTGAAATATTAAAGAATGATTTTTTGGTTTTTTGGTGGGGTGGCCACATGCTTGTCCTGGCCACTTACTTGTAGATTACGTTATAGGTAACACTAAGCAGCTAATATATCTATATAGCTTTACCCTTTTTCATACTATATAAGTAGAAGGTTATGTCTTAAAGAGTATTATAAATAGTTAATAAAAATAAGAGGAACCGTAGCGCCTTTACCTATAATATTAGGTTAATATATACTTCTCGCATATTCTTTAGGTAATTAACTTCCTAATTAACCTCCTTAATTCTATCCTTATACTTATCTTCTAGTTCCTTATTAGTTAAAATAGGGTTAATTAAGGCGTTAAAGTGGCGGCGCTCCTATATACGGTTAAGATTAATTTCCCCAATATAAATTAGGTTAGGGTTATTATTTATATCCTTAAACAATATATTAATAAACATTTCGTAATTAAACTTTAGCCATTTATCACACCATCCTTTTATCTCATCCTATAGCATTATCTTAAATGTTTATACTTTGTCTAGATCCACGCCTTTTAAGAGCTCCAATTTATCTAATAGGGGCTAGTCTTTACTACCACAGGTCCAGCTATAAGCAGTTTTAATTATAGCCGGCCGTACGGCTAACAATGCACCAGTAGGTATAAATAGCGTGGACTTTAGGGTTAACGTAGGCTTTAGATTTAACTACTTAAATATAGGTAGCGTGGACTCTACAATTAACTACTTATAACTACTTTAACCTAGGGCAGGTATGCCTATTCTTCTCCTAGTCAGTACCAGTCGTATAATATTAGGGTTAAAGTCGGACTTAAAAGTACTCTTATTAAATCTTATACCTATAAACGTACATTAAACAATTCTATATAATATTATACAATCTTATATAAGTTATAAAGTCTCTTACACTTTATAATCTAATTAGGATTTTTAACTCCAATTATAATTATATTAAGTCCAGCCTTCTTTATAAAAAGCACTATAAATGCTAGGTTTATATGGTTAAGAATTAGTATACTAGTAGTTAGATCTACTATAGCCCAGCTATCCCTATATTTATCCGCTAAAAAGTTTACACTTATTACAGCCTATAGCTTATTATATCCATAGTAATATATATTAACTTTCTCTAAAGAATCGGACAATAGATACTTATACTTAGTTTTTAATGCAAATCCGTATAGAATGGGGGCCCTATTTAATGGCGTTTTGTTTAGGTAACTATATATAGCAAAGCTTATTTTATAGAATGGTATAGGTATAGTATTTAGCTATTATAAGACTTTAATAGACAGACTACTAAGCACTTAGGCAGCCTTAGAGGCTACCTTTAATCTAGATAAGTTAATAGACTGCTCTTTAGAAGACAAGCCGCTATACTTTAAAACAATATCAGCTATTATAACCTCCACGCCTTTACGTCTATTAGTCGTTACGTATCGCTATATAGATTTTTTTAGCGGTAATAGTAAAAGCTTTAAACTCTAATGGTAGATCGGATCTCTTAAACATATGCCTATACTTAGTGTCAAAAAGGTTAAAGACTGTACGCTTAACTCCATTTTATATAGGCCCGGACACTAGCAACCTACCGCTAAACGCTTTATTAATTTCGCTAGCACAGTATTAGAGGATTTCTTTATATATTTTTTCGTTCATTATAAGTCCTTACTATAGCTTTAGATCACTTATTTACAATAAGTTCTTATTAGTTATAGTGGTTAAGTACCAACTAGAGTTTAGGTATAGCACCGCCATTGTAATTAAGGACCCTATATATTTATAAGTAGGTAAAAGTTTTATATAGAATAATATAGAGTAACTTATAAAGATAGTAAAGCGGATAATATATTAGACAATTAGTAATAATCTAATAAGATAATCCTAACAGTTATAATAAGGTGTGCTAATAATATTAACTTAAGACAATAGCGGATTCTAATAAAAGTAATATAAGAGTAATATAAAAAATAGAACAGAATGCGAGTCTTAATATAAGAAGTAGGATGAGATATAAGCTTTAATATAGGTAGTAGAATAAAATATAAAACTTAAAGTAAGAAATAGAATAAAAGGTACGTAGCGAGATAAGATGCAAGATTTACGCTGCTAACTAAGTAAATAAAATTGCAAGATATAAATAGCAAGGCATATAAAAACAAATATAATCCGTAATAGAAGCCTTAGAACGTTAGTTATTATATATATTATATAGGAAGCTAAAGAGTTATAAATAGGATAATGGATGTCCTAATAGGTATACTTAAGCAACTAGACTAGATACATAATAATAAGAGAGCTAATAATTCTATTCTTCGTGTAATAACTAGTCAGTAAAGCAGCTCTAAAAAGGTAGGGGAATAAGTTTAGGACAATCTAAGACATTAAAAAATGTCTAAGATTATACGAAAAAGTAAAATATAATATAGCATTTTATTCTATAAGCGTAAAGTAAGGTGAAATACATAGTAGAGAGAGGCGGGGGGATAATTTAAGACATTATAAAAGGTCCAAGATTGTATTAAAAAAAAAGTGAAATATAATATAGTATTTTATCCCACAAGTATAAGATAAGGTAAAGTGCATGGTAGAGAGGGGTAGGGGGATAATCTAAGACATTATAAAAAGTCTAAGATTATATAAAATAAAGTAAAATACAATATAGTATTTTATTCTATAAGCGCAAGATAAGGCTTTAGGATACCCTTTTACCTAAAGTATAACCTATTTTTGAGCTATATCACTAATAAAGCAACTTTTTTTTAGATAAGCTATTATATATACTATATAGGCAACCCAAAACTAGTATCCTAGATTTTACTTATAGCTACTACACTTTATATTAAATATATTCGCTAGACTTATTTATATATAGGTCCCGTAGTCCGAATTGCATATTAAGCCATCTATAATATAGCTATTGTCACTCTAGCCCTATAACGCCGTACTCTTATTTACGCGCCTTTTTCTTCTATTTCCTGCTATTGTTCGCTTAATCTTTTAAACTTCTATAGCCGCCTAAACTAACACTATAGCCTCTTTGTCTTTAAAAATATAGCTATATTAAGCTTGCCTTAGCCTTAATTTCTCTAAATATATACTACTTAAAAATGTATCCCGCCTTATATAACTACTATAAGCTCTACCTATAATATAGCGTCTGGTGCCCTAGCGCGGAGTAGGCTCTCTTAAAAGCTATATTATAATGCCTTCTAAAGACTAGACACCTAAAGCCTCTTTAGCCGCTATAAATGAGGGAGATACCAATATATAGATTAACGGTGGTTATATACGCGTAGTTATATACGCGTAGTTGTGTATATATAGTATACGCATATAATAGTTTCCGGACAGAGCTCCGTGTATAGCTCCCCCTAAGCCGTTAGAGAGCCGTTTATACGGCAGGGTAGGGCAAAATCTAATCTTATCTCGATACGATCAGCGATCGACGATCGATATAATATCTCGTATTGATTAAAGTATCGTGATATTCTCTTGGCATCCCCGCAAATTTTTCTTTTATTAAATTTACTACTTTTTTACTGCAATATTACACCAAATATGGCTTTAGAAGCGGATTTATCTCTTCCTAAAAATACTCTTAGCTTAATTAAGAGCTCTAGCATATAACAGGCTCAGCTTTAATCCTAAGTCTATAAATTTACTTACCTACCATATAATAACGAGCTAATATACAATAAAAAGAACCAAAGGCTTATATACTGTAATTAGTGCAAGAGTTACTTAGCACTATTAACTATAAATATAAAAGGACACCTTGCGAAAGACTACGTAATCTCCATTAACTTTAAAGAGCCTTATATAAAGGAGCAAGTATTTAAAAAGCTTTAGGAACTTTAGGTATAAATAGTATTAAAATTTAGAACAGATAAAGTTAATTATATAATTCTTATAAAGGTTCTAAATAAGGAAGTTATTAAGTAAGCTCTTATTAACTTAATTATTATATAAAACCTTCTATTCTAAATTATAGAGTAGGAAGAGTTCTATGTCTTCTATTAGGTTCTTAACCCAAAGTTATCTAATTTAATAACAATAACATATAGAGAAATTTCATAGATAATTACCCATTTCTTTTAGTTACAGAAAGATATTATACAAAGACAAGTTTAATTAGCGTTAATAAGTATTTATTTTTCTATTAATATCTAAACGTCTCTAAATAACTACCTTCTTTTTACAGTCTGCGCCCACTTTATTAATAGCCAGGAAAACCAGATAAAAGCTCTTCTTGCCCTTTATATAGTGCCTAGTTATAGTAGAGCCGAATAATAAAATATTCTTCTTTTAGTTTTAGAGGAGTATGGGATTATATAAAAGCTTAGAGCTATTATTACAGATAATTCTACAATAAATAATACTCTTTATTATACGATCTACAAATATCTTACTAATAATAAGGATATTACCTAGGATCCTATCCAACAACGTATCCGCTGCTAGGGGTATATTATTAATCTCGCCGTCCAGGCCTTTCTCTTTAAAGATACTCTTAAACTTAAGGCTATTAAGTTATATAAAAATAATAATATAAGCAAAAAGGAGCGAAGTTATAAGGAAGAGATTAAGTAAAACTAGGCCTTCTAAGTAATAGGCCCACTTAGCAAGCTTTATAATATTATAGTACACTTCTATACCTTAGCCAGTTATATAAAGGAGTTTAAGCCTTTAGTTAGAAGATAAGTTCTACTTAATAATTATATAAGATGGAATAGCTAGTATTAAATACTAAGCGTTTCACTTAAGCACAAGTTAGGAATTAATAACTATATTAAAAGCAACTTTAATACAATTAAGGAGGATTATATCTTGCCACAAAACTAGAAGCTTCTTTATATAATTTACACCTTTCTAAAGCCATTCCATTATGCAACATTAGAGATATAAGGGGATTATACAACACTTAATTAAGTACTCTTTACAATAGATATACTTATTAAACATATAGAGAATTCTCTTATATAACTCTTCTTTTAAGTACTTTATTTAAGCTGAATCTAACATTATATAATAGGCACTCTTTAAATTAAATAAAGCTCTCTTACTTTAAGTAAAGAATATATAGGTAAAGTTTAATAAGTACTACTAGAGAACAAATAACTCCCCTCTTTACGCCGCTGCACTTATTCTTTACCCAAATCGTTATATAAAGTATATTAAGACATTTTAAAAGAAGGAATAGCAGAAAATAATACTTCTAAAGGTTTAATGGCTCGAGGAAACATACCAAGAATTAGAGAAGCCTATTACCTCTCTTCAAGCAGTATTGTATAACAAGCTATTATAACGTAGTCGGCGGGCTAGTGGCCCACGCGGGCTAGTGGCCCACCTCAAAACACACCAAATTTATACCTTAATATCTTAACAACCACTTAATAATAAATTCTAATAATTTGGATTTGGACTTTTATATACACTTTACAGCTTCTATTAAAGTTGCATAGTAATTAGTTTAGTAGTTTTTAATATATTAAATTTTAGGGGCTAAAATAAGGCTAAATTACTATATCTTAAAAACTACTAAACTATTTACTNTATAACTTTAATAGAAGCTGNAAAGTGTANATAAAAGTCAAAATATAAATTATTAGAAATTATTATTAAGTGGTTGTTAAGATTTTAAGATATGAATTATCTAATTTTTGGTTGGGTTTTAAGGTGGGCCACTAGCCCGCGTGGGCCACTAGCCCGCCGACTACGTTAAGATAAATATAAGGAACTTAATAAGTACGATGAAATTATAAATAAATTAAATAAAAAGATTACTTAACCAGCAAGCTAGGATAAGTACAATAACTACTACTCTGAAGTACTATATAAAATTAAAGTTTCTCCACTTTAGTGGTGGTCTTAAGAATAATAAATAAAGCGCTAGCCGCGGCTTTTACTCTTTATAAGAGAGGTACTTTTAATTCTAGCCATAAGTAATAAACCAGAGAGAGTATTTTTAGGAGGGCGTTATATAGTATTATAGAAGAGAATATAGCTTAGATTACAGAACCTTAAGAAGACGGAGTGTATAAAGAGCTAGCACTAGAGTAGAATTTTAAAAGAAATATAGTAGTCGTATAAAGAAAGATATATAAGAGATATATTATACAACACTAAGGGAGGGGTATAAAATATATAAATAAAATAATTTTAGGTAAAAGGTAACCACTAAAGGCGTATAGGTGGCATAGGTAAACATATACTAACTTTAAACTTAATAGATTATAAGTTTAAATCCTACCAATATTGTCCTTTGTTAAGAATCGGGAAATATAATTGTCTAGTATACTTCCCGTCCTACTATACAAGAGATTCTTTAGCAACATTACTATACTATAAGTAAACTCTCCTCTCCGTACTATATACCTATATAACTAACTACTCTTAGGATAAGCAGAAGAGGGTAAAAGCTTTACCGGCAATTAATATAGAGGCTTAGGTAGGGGGGGTATTAGAGAAGCAGGTGTAGATAGGGAGGCCCTTATATATAAATGCAATTCTAATTTAGAGCCGTAGATCTCTAAATATAATTATAAGTAACCTATATTACTTATACAGGGTAGAGAGCTAATTAATGCTAGCCCTGCGAGGCCTATATAGCGACTCCACGTCGTCCAATAGGCCCTTACCCCTTTATTAAGTGTCGGAGTCTCCTAGGGTTCTGTGGTAGGTGCTATGGAAATTATAAGTAGCGGGATTATAGAGCTCGGTGTTCGTCGTACAATAAAAATTCTTAG
This sequence comes from Cenococcum geophilum 1.58, assembly GCF_001692895.1. NCBI lineage: Eukaryota > Fungi > Ascomycota > Dothideomycetes > Gloniales > Gloniaceae > Cenococcum > Cenococcum geophilum. The sequence goes on from NW_027137576.1 coordinate 882,436, forward strand.
CCTATAGTGGCGGCAGCAGGAGCACTAAAGGGTAAGGATTGGATTGTGGAACTAGAGGATATTAAGGAATAGATAAAAGTTACTGGTTTTAATCTCCTCTCTTTTTTACTCTTTTTATTTTATTTTATAGTATCTTATATAAAGAGAAGTATAAATAGAGGGTAGAGAGAAAATACCTAATTAGTAGAAAAGCTAAAGATGATAGTAGATTGCTCGCTTATTTGGTAGCGGATTAAAAAAATCGATTGATATAATATAATATGATATGATCTCGCGTATCGTATCAATCGTTATCGATTATATTATGCCCCACTCTATTATACGGACAATTATATAGGCGATAGTAGAGCTGTTTCGTAGAGCTATTTGTATAGCTATTTATAGAGCCGTTAGTGGAGCAGCTATAGAGCCGTTTATAGGGTCGTTCGTAGAGCTATCGTAAAGCCGTTGCGGGGCCGTCGTAGGGTCGCTCGTAGGGCCGTTTGTAGAGCCGTCGTAGAGCCGTTAGTAGAGTAGCCGTAGAGCCACTATAAAGCCGTTCGTAGAGCCGTTGTAGAGTCGTTTGTAGAGCTGTTATAGAGATGGTGCAGAGCCGTCGTAGAGCCATTTATAGGGCCGTTTGTAGAGACAATATAGAGCCGTTTGTAGAGCTAATGCAGAGTCATTAGTATAGACGATTGTATAGACAATTATATAGGCAGTAGTAGAGCCGTCGTAGAGACAATGTAGAGCCGTTATAAAGACGTCCGTAGGGGCGTCCGTAGAGACTTCCTAGTATATTAGTACTATGTGTTAGTAAAGCTTTAAGGCTCCAAATAGGGCTTTAAGTAGAGCTTTGTGTAGAGCTTTTACGGAGCTTTATATAGAGCTTTGTAGAGAGCTTTTATAGAGCTTATAGAGCTTGCAGAGCCTGCAGAGCTCTATACGTAGCTCCCCCTAAGTATTCTACGGAGTGTAACGGGACTAGCCCAGTTATAGTAGGAATGTCTCGGTGAAACACTCGACAGATAAATTCCGACGCTTTAACCAAAATCTGCCAGATCAATTAAATTACCAAAGTCCGTCGAAGACCGCGTGCGTATATGCGCACGCATTGACTACCAAGCCCCTAACTATTTAATTATATGATTCTCTTGTTATTCCTTTCTCTTCTTTACGCAACGTCTTGTTCTTAGCGAGAGCTATATATCCTTAGATTTAGATAGAATTTATATCGTTCCTTTAAATCTTCCCTAAAGTCTCTCCGCGCCCTTATACAGAGCTCTTAACTCTACATTAGCATAACATTACTTATCCTTTAGATATTTAGATAAAAGTGGTACCAATTTAAAGCGCTTTGCAAGCTTTATAAATCTATCGCAATAGAAATTTTATTTAGGTAATATTAGGGAGTGTATCGCAAGTGTAAATACCGGTCGCGATTTAATAAGGTAGTATATAAGATCAGGTAACTAGGACAAATTTTTAAACAATTAGAAACTTAGGTTAAACGGTAATATAGTATATATAAGATATAGCATTCTATAAGCTTTGGTTTAGAGGCATTTATATAAGCTATAACATTATACTAAGCTCACTCTACCCTACTTGGGAAGGCCTTAATAATATCCTACCTTATAAGCCAGACAGGACTAGACCTATACTCCTAAAATTAAAACTAAAGTATATAATACTAATGAACCCTAAGAAGCTAATAATAGTACCTAAAGTAAGCTTATTTAAGAGAGCTGTTTTTACCTAAGAGGAACCTAAGATCTAATTAGGATTAGAAATTAAAGATAATAATAACGTTATAGATGTACGTGAGCAAATTTGAGCCCTTACGGCTAGCTAGAAATCTAATTGTCTTAAAGTAAGAAATATATAAGAGACCCTATAAAAGATCCTAGAAAGCCTTACAGCCCTATAAAATAGCCTAGCTTCCCCTTTTTTAAAGCCCTAGCTAATCTATTTACTTTACTAAATACAATATATTAGGGAGTATAGATATAATAATAAAGTAATTAAAGTCCGTTAAGCTCCCTAACCCTTAACCCCTATTTAATAGGATAGACCCTACCTTTAAGAATTAGAGGATTTAAGTACGAGGAAAACTCCGCGTTAACTATAACTACTTCCCCTCTAAAGAAGCTAAGATGCTTTATCTCTTTAGTTAAACTATAGAAGATGCCTAATGTTACCTTTAAGCCAAATTTAAGGATAACTCCCCTATCCGCTTTACATCTATTAGTAAAATACTATAGTATTTAGCCGCTATATATATAAACCTAAATAAAGCTTAGGACGTGTGTTATAACTATAATAGCTTAATAATAAAGTTAAATTAATCCTTTACTAAGTTTTAGGCTTAATTCTTATACCTAGCGGGCAAAGGCTAGGTTTCCCTTAAGAACTATTGTTTAGACCTATATAATAAGCTAACGGTTTAACTATAAAAAAAGATCGCGGTAGCCTTAGACGACCTACTAACCTACTAAAGACTTATAGCCTAATGTTTATTACTTAACTTAGAACGAAAGCGAATTAATACCCGTTCTAATTAATAAAAAAGGGCTTATAGTAGTTAAAACTCGTTAGCCATACCTATAGGAGCTAGAGTAGGAAGATAAGCTATAATAGCTCTTATACTAAAAGCGGTTATATTTACGCACTAGTAAGTCTTACCTAACTAGCTACGTACTATACTATCAACTAGTACTTGTTATAATACCCTAATTAACCCTACCTTAGCTATATACTACAACTATAATAAGGAGGGTTACTTTATCTTATCTTGCCTAGAGCTAAAGGATATAGGCGATATTAAGGAGAAAAAGGAAGGAGAACGTCTAACAAGTTAGGAAAAAAAGAACCCTAGGGAAAGACTTCCCCCTAGGGTACCCTATTAATCTTAAAGAGATTAATCTTAATTAGTTAATAGGTAGAAAGCATTTTATAGTTCTATATATAGTACCTTAAAATAGATATAAAGTTAATATAACCGCCCTTATTAACACTAGAGTAAATAGCTTCGCCTTTATAAATACTGCCTATATAAATAATATTGCCAAGTTTATAAATATAGAAGCTATCCGACTAGAGAAGCTTATTTAGATAAAAGGCTATAACGGCTAAGCTAGTTAGCCAGTTACCTATATTTTAAAGTTATATATTACTCTTAACAGATAACGCTAATATGGTATCCCCTTTTATATTCTAGACCTAGGGTTCTACAATATAATTCTTAGACAAAAATAGATATCCTATTTTAATATTTAGTTAAATATATAATAAAGATAGTCTATTTAGCCGGAGGATAGACTAAGGTTGCCCTTCTTTATTATAGAAATCTAAACTAACTATAAGATACTAGCCGTAAGGGCTAACTTTACCTACTAGTAGGATATCCGGGCTTATAACCTAGCCTTTACCTAAAAAGACGCCCACTATAAAGCTAGAAAGAACTTTATACTAATAAAGATACTCTCCTAAAGCGCTATATTTAAAGAGGACTCTGTGTATAAAAGCGGAATAGATAGTAATATAGACGATATCTAAATTGTATAGATCTAACTAGTATAGAAAAGAACGCATTAATAGGATATAAGGGATAACCTCTAAAAGATGTAATAGGAGCTAAAAATAGTAGCAATAACGCTAGTACTTTAGAAGTCCCTAAAGTTATATACGCCCCTATTATTATATAATCCACACTATAAATATTACCGCAATTAGCGCTATAGCGTTCCACTTTAATATGTACTAGAAGGATAATAAGGTCTTTATAACAAGCCTATATAAAATTAACCGAATTATTAATAATAGGGAGAAAGAGCTAGCTAAGGAAACTAATAAGAAACTAGTTAAACGACTCCTTTTTACTATTTATATAAATTATAAGGATATATTCTTAAAGGCAGCTTTAAATAAGCTACCCCCTTACTAGATATATAATTATAATATTTAATTAGAAGCTAATAACTTGCTAGGTTATAGCCCTCTTTACTAATAATTAATAGATAAGCTAAAAGTATTAAAGCAGTACTTAATTAATAACTTAGATAGGGTTTATTAAGCTAAGTTAAGCCCCTTTTACTTCCCCTATTCTATTTATAAAAAAGCCTGATAAAGGCCTCCGCTTTTGCATTAACTATTAAAAGCTAAACGCTATTACTTAAAAGGATTGGTATTCTATTCCTTTAATTAATAAAACCCTTATATATCTAAGCCAGGCAAAAATCTTTACTAAACTTAATATCCGTTAAGCTTTTTACTAAATTAGAATAGACCCTATATCTAAAGATTTAACTATATTTTATACCTATTATGGCTCCTATAAATATAAAGTTCTTTCTTTTAGACTAATAAACGGACTAGCTACGTACTAAAGGTATATAAATAATGTTTTTTTTTAAATTACCTAGACAAATTCTACACAGTATACCTAGACGATATTCTTATATACTTAAACAACGAACTTAAGCACTAAGTTTATATTAAGAAAGTTCTAGAGAGATTATGGAACGTAGGCTTATAAGTTAATATTAAGAAATATAAGTTTAGGATAAAGCGTATAAAGTACCTTAGGTTTATTATAACTATAAAAGGAATTAAGGTTAACTTTAAAAAGGTAAAGATAATCTATGCTAAAATAAGCACGATTTTAAGATAGAACTTAAGTCTAGTATAATACTAAAGTATAGTCCGCTATACAGTATAATATAAAAAGAACTACTTATAATACCTTAATACCTTAATAAGTATTTAAGAGAAGGATTTATTTACCCTAGTTAATCTCTATTTACCTTACCTATACTATTTATTAAAAAGCTAAGAGGAGGCTTAAGATTTTATATTAATTATTAAGCCCTAAATATTATTATAATTTAAAACTATTATCTAATCCCCCTACTTTAAAAGACGCTTAACTACCTAGTAAAGGCACGATGTTTTATAAAACTTAATATAGTCGCCACCTTTAATTAAATTTATATAGCCTTTTATATATAATAGGGACTCTTTAAATACCTAGTAATGCTATTTAGTATAAAGGATGGTTTAGGTATATATTGGTAATATATTAATAATACACTTTATAAATTCTTTAATATATTTATTACCGCATGTATTAATAATAATATTATTATTCATTGCTTAACGTCCGATTTGAATCCCTATTAGGCCTACGCGGACTACTCCTTATATACATATAGGGAGAAAACTCTATTTAAGAAAACCCCGTAATCCATTTCCCTACCTTTTAAGACTCGCCTATAAGGCGCCTGCAAGGCGCCTATAAGTTACCTATAGTGCTCTACTACCTTACTTTTTAACCTCTTTAGGAACCACTGCTGCCGTAATAAGCCTACGGACGCGCTAGTATCGCAAACTTTACTCTACCACTATAGAGTTATTAGGGGGCGCCCATTGCTCATTCCCCCCGCCCTTTATTGCTATTTCCTTTACAACCCGGAACTGGTTTAGTATATTTTAGTTAATAAGCCACTAGGTAACCGCCTTAAGGCCTTTTTATATTAAGAGTAGTGTATTATAGTTCTCTATGCCAGCTACTAAGAGCATTACTTCTTGGTTAGTACGTAAGGGGCATAACAGTATTACGTGTTTTAGTATCTGTCTTAGCTAGCCACATTTGCATCTTAGGCTACCTACTAGAACACCCATCTAGTAGAGCCAGTCTTTTAGTCCTATTATTTCTGTTCTTAAGAATATTGCTATTATATTTTCTGCCTTTGTTAGGCCTTCTTAGAGCCCTAGAGTATTTACCCCCTATAGCGTTAACCATGCTATAGCTTAGGTTCCTTTTACCTCAGTTAGCCTCTATACCTTTAACTCCTATATACCTCTCCAGCGTTGGTTTAGCCAGTATTATATTACGGTAGATAGTTTCCTAGCGTTCTTTTATGCTCTACTTCGGCTCCTTTCTCTCTCTTACTATTATCTTTGCTGGCCTCTTACGCGTCTCCCTTTCTCCTCTATATAGGCCTGGGCCCTTATATTAATAATATCTTAATCTACTTATCTTTACTTTTTAAATATTAAAAATATATCTAAATAGTCCTTAAACGCTTATAAGATGCAGGCTTATAATATAATATTAAGAAATACAAATTCTATATATTTAAAGTAATATACTTAGGCCTAATTATATCTAATAACGGAATTAAAATAGACCTAAAAAAGTTGCTATAATTATAAACTAGGAAAGTCCTAATAATATATAAGGTATTTAAGGATTTCTAAAATTTACAAATTTCTATTATTAATTTATTAATTACTTTTTAAAAATTATTTAGCTATTAGTAAACTTGATAAAAAATTTTTAAAAATTTAAATAGACTACTAAATATAAACAAGCCTTTAATAACCTAAAGTATTATTTTATAACTACTCTAATTTTTACCTATTTTAATTTTAACCTTAAATATATTATTAAAACAAATTTATCTAATTATATACTAGGAGAAGTGTTATTATAATATAATAAAAACGGCGAACTACGCCTAGTAGCCTTTCTCTCCAAGAAACTTACCCCTATTAAATTAAACTATAAGATATATAATAAGGAACTACTTATAATTATTAGATACTTTAAATAATGGCGTTTAGAACTAAAAGTACTATTATTTCTAATACTTGTATTAACGGACTATAAAAGCCTATAATACTTTATAACTATAAAGCAATTAATATAGCGCTAAATTTATTAAACTAAATACCTTTTATAATTTAACTTGGAAATTATATACTAATCTAGGAAATTTAATTAAAAGCCTAACTTATTAATATAATTATTATAGAACTTATCTATAAACGCCTCTAATAAACAGATTATAAATTAATTACAAATTCTACTAACTCTTAAACGCTTTAAGAAACTACGCCCTATATTTCTAAATGCGGAGCTTAATAAAAATAAATTAGAAATTAATAAACTAATAGAGTACAAATATAAGAATAACATTTAGGTGGTAGATATAAATAAAAGCAATTTAAATAGGAAAATGGCAATATAAGGATATTATACTCGCCGAATATAAAATTTATATTAATTGGTTATAGTGTTAATAAAAGATAATAGTCCTAAATTCCAAACCCTTATAATTTAAGATACTTAAATTTATATGTAACTCTTTTATAGTAGGATATCTTAGCTATATAAAGACGTATAAGATAGTCTAACAAGCGTATTACTGGCCTATAATGTATAACTATATATAAAAATATATCCAAGTATATAAAACATGCGTTTATAAAAAAACTTCTTATATAAAAAAGGGAGTACTTAACTATTGCTAATTTTAATACGGGGATAGTGTAATATTAGTTAACTTTATAGTAGACTTGCTTAATAGTAATAGGTTTACAAATATTATAGTAGTAGTTAACTATCTTATAAAAATGCGATATATAGTTCCTATAGACTTAATTAATACTATCTTAATAGCTAAGTGTTTTATTTAATATATATTTAAGCTATATAGACTTCCTAATTTAATAATATCCAACTATAAAAGCTAGTTTATTTTAGACTATTAATAAGCCCTATATAAACAATTAAATATATAAATATAACTTTTAACTGTATTTTATTTAGAGATAGATAGTTAAACTAAAATTATAAATATAATTATAGAATAATACCTATAAATATACTGCCCCTACCTATAAGATAATTAGGAAAAGTGGCTGCCCTTAGCTAAGTTTACTGTAAATAATATAATTAATTCATTAATAGGCGTAACGCTATTTTATACAACCTACAGATAAAACCCTTAACTTAGGTTTAAACTATAACCCGAAATTAACATAAGAGGACCTATAATTAAAAGGATTTAGCTAATTAACGTATATAACTTTATTAATTAAATAAAATAGTTAACGAAACTATTATAAAATAAATTAACGTACGCTTAAATAGTATAAAAATGATATATAAATAAAGGATAAGCCTATATAGGACTTTAAGGAAAGTAATATAGTTTATCTAAATATATAAAACCTAAAGACTTAATGGCCCTTAAAGAAACTTAATTAGAAGTTTATAGGCCTATACTAAATTAAGAAAAAACTAAGCCTATACACCTATAAGCTTAAACTACTAACTAAAATAAAAAATATACCTAACGTTTTATATAAGCCTTCTATAGCCTTTAAAAAGTAAACCTATAACCTATAAAATGCCACCGCTACCTTCTATAATTATTAATAATAGTAACAGTTCTTACTTTATTAACTTAATTTATAATAGAAAATAGAAAATACATTTAAAATCATTTAAACTTTTTATTAAGTAGGAAGGATATAAAATATAAACCTAAGAAACCTATAAATAGATTAAGGCTAACGCGCCTTCCCTAGTAAAAAAATTCTATAAAGACTATCCTTTGCGGCCTACTTTAGCTAAATAGATGCGATATAAAGGTAAATAATTACCACTTAATATAAATACACGAAATATAATAGCAGAAAGCTTAAAACTAATAAAAAAAACTTAAAATGTATTATAGCGTTTATAATACAATTATATAATATATAAAATATTAAAGTTATTTAATTAGTTAAGAATTGCCTTCCTAAGACCCTCTATAAAAATATTAATTCTATTTACCGCCTTAACTAAGCTAATAGTAATTTTCTATCCTAGGGATAGAAAATCTTAATTAGTCTATTTAATAATAGAACCGGTAAAACCCTATACTGCTACTTAATGTAAATATATAAATGCAATAAGTAATAAGTCTTAACTAAAATTGAAATATTTTAAACCTTTAGCTAGAGGGGGGGTACTATAATAGGACTAGCCCAGTTATAGTAAGAACGTCTTAATAAAACACTTAATAGATAAATTCTAACGCTTTGACTAAATTCTGCTAAATTCTGCTATTCTGCTAGCTTAATTAACTTCTGCCAAATTTTATTAAATTAATTAAATTCTACTAAAGTCCATTAAAGACTGCGTGCGTATATACTTATATCGCGACCACTATAACCCCTAACTATTTAATTATAAGATTCTCTTGTTATTCCTTTCTCTTCTTTATATAACGTCTTGTTCTTTATAAAAGCTATACCCTTAGATTTGGATAGAATATATACTATTCCTTTAAATTTGCCTTAAAGCCTTTTTGAACCCTTATATAGGGAAATTTCCCTTTAGCTTTTTAGAGTATTCCTATAAGGGTGTTAGATAGGTATTAGGTTAGGGCCTATTTAGTTCCACTGGAGGTATCAGTTTCTAAATTGAGGTGGTCGTAGCTTTTGGCGCATTTTAGTGTAGTTCTTCTGCCGCGTCTAAGACGCCATATCAGCGGTGTAAAATTGAAGACCTATTTGGTTTGACTGCCATCTAGAAGTTGACGGAAGGACTACCTCCCTTACCTCCACCTTCCCTACCTGCCACCTATATGATGTTAACGCGCACGCCTGCGCCAAGAGGCCGTGTATTCCAAATACGGGACGAATCCACCTCATCCTCACCCTCACCCTCACCCTCACCCTCCAATTGCGAGCGTTTAATTATACCCGGAGAAGGACGGAGGGGGCCGTTAGTATGGACTTTTAATATAAAGGAGGCTCTGCTTTCGGGCTTAATATTAAAGGCGATTAATAAGGGAATGCGGGCCGATTCTGGCTATAAGAAGCAGGCGTGGGAGTACGCCGCGCAGGCTGTTTATGAAAAGGCTGAAAGGCCTAATATGGAGCTTAAGCAGATAAAATTAAAGCACAACTCGTATAAGAAGGACTATAAGGCTTAGGTTAAGCTTAAGAGTCAGTTAGGATTTGGGTGGGATAAAAGAGGCTGTCCTACTGCGTTAAAAAAGGTCCTTAACAATTACTTTAAGGTTAATCCAGATGCAAGGAAGTTCCAATATAAGCCTCTAGAGCTTAAGGATCTGCACCACCAGTTATTTACCAATATAATCGCCACCAGTAAGCAAGCTATAACCCTTAGTAAGCTTATAGAGGGCAATAAGGCTACTAACAATAATTGCATTAAGGATAGTGCTGTTATTGGTTTAACTAAGCGCTTAACTATACCTAGTTAGCAAAGCTCTACTTCTAATTTAAATGAGGATAATAGTACCATTAGCAACTTCCTTAGGAAACGAGCAGCCACTAACGCTGCTTTTGCCACTAATACTTAAGCTAGGAAGAAGAAGAAGGACGGGATAACATTAACTAATTGTTTAGGTCAGAATCTCACCTAAATAACGAAGCAGCTTGCTATAATAGTAGACTTAATAATAGATAAACAGGCTTAGGCAATTAAGCTGTTTATAAATTAGTTTAAGGACCTAGAGTTTAATTAGTAGCTTATAGTTATTACTAAATTTAAGAAGAAGTTTAGTATAAAGCTATTTATAAACCTAGGCTAATAGGAGCGTATTTAGTGGGTTTATAAGCTATTAAAAGAAGCCAGCAAGGATATTAAGCAGATAGATTAGATCCTAGCGTCTTTTAATAGGGACGAATATATACGGCTTAATCTTAATATTAAGGATTTTAAAGAGGTTAAGGAAGTTAAGGAGTAGAATCTTAATAGAGTTTTTAACGCTGTGTATAATTGGCTTATTACCACTCTTTTTCTCCTAATATCTCTGTAAATATTTGCCTATAAAAATAGGGATAGGGAGTTTTATTAAGCTACTTGCTTATAGAATTAAAGATATATAGCAGTAGTAATATATTCTAAGATTTTAAATAGAAGCTCTATATATTACTACTAGGACGCGTAAATATACGCCTATATTACATATCTAGTTGCCTAGCAGTAGTTGTCACGTAACTCGTATTGAGCTATTCATTAATGAAATGGGTTGATTAATTGATAATCTTGATGGTGTCTTAACCTAGGGCCCCTGGGCTTAAATGAAGATATATACAAAGCACGGGCCCCATGCACGTGACTCGTGCACGTCCTACGCCACCGAGAATACAGATTATCTAACACACCCCCTTAGCTTCAAGCTCTTTAAGGTCAAAGCTAACCACCTTCTCGTGTCTATCAATGCGTCAATTAAACCATAATCTCATCTAAATCCTTCCGTCTCGCTCTAATATTCTCCCTTAGGTCCTCTAGTTACTTCTCCTTATTTAGCCACTCCTTAATATCTACCATCCCAATCATATTAACGAAGCTTTAAAACCTCTGCTTAGGCAGGGCCTTCATAAGTCCATTAGCGATTATCTCCTTCATTACTATCCATCAAAATCGTACTCGTCTCGTTGCGTATTCCTAACGTAGCCAGTATTAATAGATGTTAACGTATCAGAGCTTCGTAATCAGCTTTACCGTATCTTCTATAATTAGTTAAAGCGTCTAGGTATTATCGCAGTTAATAATTAAGGGCTTATTTAGTTATAACGTCATTACTTTAAACAGCCTGCTAATAAAGATAGCTTCCTTTACTATCTGTAATAGGGCTAACAGCTTAGCTTCTGTGCTTAATATCGTAACTATACCCTACTTATTTGCTCTCCAGGCAATCGGCCCCCCAAATAGCTTCATAATATATCCTTATAAGCTCTTTCTATTAACGGAGTTGTCCGCAAATAATGCGTCGCTAGCATAGATAAATGATTGCGCTTTACTTCTACCGTCTCCATCGTCTCGTCCTTGGTCACGTATTCCTTTATCTCTCCCTCTACCATTCGTTCCTTCCTTATCTCCTCTATAGTAGATTACTCTACTTCTCGTGCTATATAGGTACTGGATAACTCTGTCTACCGCTTAATAATACTCTTAGCTTGGGTTCTAATTAAACCTTACTAGCCGTAATACTACAAAAGCAATATCCGGATGCGTTATAGTGGCTATATAGAATACTAAACCCAATTTTCTCTAATATAGTATCGTAGAGGCTAGTAGGGATATAGGACGGACTAATAGGTCTATATTAGGGGACGGACGCGTTAAACAGATCAATCGGTAATTAGTAGAAAGGAGTTCTAATTCTGCCATAGGAGTATCTAGAAGACGCCCTCTAAGATCTATCTTATACTAGTTAGCTATCTTCTTAATATAGGCTTCCTAGGATAGCCATAGGAGCCTCTAGCTATAATTACGTAGCACGTAGATTCCTAGGAACCATTTTAGCTCGCTAAGGGTACTTATCTGGTATTCCTTACTTAGCTCCTTAATTACTTCTTAAGCTTTCTTCTTATCTATCTTTCGGTAGCAGAAGACAATATCATCAACGTAGAAAAAGACGATTATTTTACCTTTTAGCATAACACACGGCTCCTAGGGTACTTCTTTAAAACCTAATTCGTTTAATAAGCTCGTGAGATTCTTCTACTATAGTAGTGGTGATCGTCGTAGTCCGTACAGGGCTTTTCTTAAGCGCAGTACTTTATCTATCTTTCCTTTATTAAACCCTAGCGGTAGCTTTATATAGACGACCTCATTAAAATCGCAATGGATAAACGCATTAACTATATCTATATGTGTTGTCTCTAGGTCGAATTTTACAATAATCGCTATAAGGGTTTGGAAGGTTGTACTAGCTAATATAATAGCTCTTATAGGTAGGTCTCCTAGGGCCTGTTGATTTCCGCAGACTACTAAGCATGCCTTACATTTCTGGAGAAATCCGTGCTTATCTGTCTTATAGATAAACACCTACATTAAGCTAAGGACCTGCTATCCCTTTGCGTACTTCTTATCTATTTCTTAAAACGACCTTATTTAATAATAAGATTAGAGATAAGCTCGCTAAGCTTCTTAGAACTAATCTTAAAAAGGATGCGTATTAAGGTCGCGGATTAACTAAGGTGGTAGAAGTAAGTTCTTCCTATATAATCTAACATTACATATTCTGCCTAATTTTAGCTTACTATTGTTAAGTTAACTATTAAGGTTAAACTTCCTTCCTACTAAGAAGGCGCTGTAATAGGCTGAAGTAATCCTTTTAGTAACAAAGTCTTCAAACCTATAATCGCCAACTTCCTTAAATAAGTCTTTAACCAAGTCGTTGAGCACCCCCTAAGTATTAAACGCATCTCCTGCTTAATACGCGACGTTTTAATTAGTATCTTATATATCTAACTTCGTAGGATACTTAATGTAAAAGGCATATAGAGATTCTTCGTCTTCTTCCGTTGGAGGTGGTGTACAATATATATCTTCAAGAGCTCTTGCAAGCTCAAGATCTGCTAACTTATTAAAGGTTCAAACTAGCTTATCAACATTATTATCTTCCTCTTAAATTAACGGTTTAAATACTTCTTTATCGTCTTCTAGAAGGACCTTATTCTTAGTTAAGCTATCAGGAAGTTAAATCTTCTCAATTAGCGTTTCTAATTCGGCGTGTAGATCCTTTAAGATATCCGTTCGCTTACCATCGAAGAACATCTTTTTATTAAAGATAATATCCCTTATAGAGATGACGATACCCTTATATAGGATCCAGATCCTATAAATATTAGTAGAGTTATAGCTAACGAGGTAGCTAATATAAGCTCGCGGATCTAGCTTACTTAGCCTTTTCTTCTTCAGCTAGGCGTCCAACGTCATCACGTACACTCTACAGCCGTAGGCTTTTAGGTACGCCAGTTGCGGTTTTCTTAATCTCCCATTTACTAGGTAGGTATGGAACCTCTTATATAGCAATTTCCATCCATTACTTTCTCATAGCGTTTAATCTTAAAGGTACACTATATAGTTAACTATCTCGTTCCATAGATCATATAGTAAATTAGCAGCAATTCTCATAGCACGTCTTTTCTCAATAATAACACCCCCTAAGCGTTTGGCGGTACCATTCTATACTTACGTATATAGCGCTAAAGGCTCAAATATAATCCCTTACGTCCGTAGCCATTTAAGGGTTCTCCTTCTCCCTAGCTCGTTGTCTAATCTAATAGTATTAACTTTAAGGTTATACCTCAGACAAATCCATTAGATAAAATCTTTAAGCACTTATAGTATCTCCTTCTCCTTGCTATGCGTTATTATAAAATACAAGAAGGTTCTTCCTAAGAAGGTATTATAAATAAACATAACTCGTATAAATCCAGCATGCGCTTCCTTAAGGTCAGTCCAGTCAATATAGAGGTTAAAATAGGGTTTATCAATTTTCCGTTCTAAGAACCTTCATAAAACCTAACGCTTAATTTTAGCGAGACTGCAGTGTTAACATTCCGTCGTCTTTAGGCCTTAAAGCTTAACTCCTAGGGCGTTAAAACCTAGATAATAAAGGCTTATAGGTCCTAGATAACCTAGACGCAAATACCATAAACATACATCTCCTTTTAAGTCTAGACGTGCGTCTCTTAACAATATCCGCTTCCGTTAACGGCGCATTAAACGGCTAATATTAAATGCGGATTTCAAATTTCCTAATTAGACGTATTTAATAGTCTATTATCCGTAACGTTCTTCCATTTAACATAGAATTATATTATCCTTTTAGATAAGAAGATTATTATCTCCTTTATTATCCTAGTAATATCCTCATTTTCAAAGTAGACAGAACAACACTAGATTCGTATTAAAGTCCGTATAAAAGGCAACATCCTTAAAACGTAGGATTCCTTTACTCTTATCTAGTTTTATAACTTAGATAGTGACATTACCGTAGCCTAGTATAGGCACTTATAAGCTGCCGGCAATAACGTATTTATATCTTAGAGCTTTCTTAAAATTATAAAAATAAGAAAGGTTATTAAAGATATAGAGAGTAGTTCCTAAGTTAAGAATAGTCAATAGCTTCAATAGATGGAGTTAACCGGTGTAATACAATTCTAGGAATATTGCATTAGCTTCTCCCTTAATCTTAACTTCCTAGCTCTCGTCCTATCGTTATTAAGCCTCGTCTTCTTATTCTTTAAGTCTAATCTTCGCAACTTAGTTAGCAAGGTCCTTATTCTTTTCTACCTTCTTTAGTGCCTTTTTAATACGAGCATCTCCTATTATAACTCCTGCAGGTCTCTTATCTTTAAATAAACACCAATAGTCCTTAAGGGAGTGTCCTCGTATTCCACACGCTAAGTACTTAGGCGTTAGCTTCTTATAGAACGTCTCCTTATCTACTAGTATCCCGGCTCTCTTTAAGCGTCTATTACGTACTAAGGCTCCTCTTTATAAACCTTTAGTAGTATTAGAGTGATCCTCAATAGCTTGCTCTATAAAGTCTGCATTAAAGGTACTCCCCCTTATAGTAGCATTGGCTTTCTTTAAGGGTCTTATAAGTCCTTTTTACAGCTCCTTTACTACTCTACGGTATTTAGAAGATCTCGACTTCTAAGGGTTATTTAACTCGGTAGTGTACTTTACATAGTAGGCGTCGCTAAAAGGTCAAATAACGTCTACCAAATCTTAAAGCCAGATTCCTTCTAACATTTAAGGGATTTTATACTTCTCTCCTAGTACTATTATATATTCCCATTAATCTAGCCATAGGTTCAATTTTAACAACTGTTTAAACCCCTTAAGGGCTTCTATATACTAGTATTGTACCTTCTTCCTAACAAACAATAAGGTAGGTTCTGTATTCTCCTTCAACCAAGATAGCCATTCTTTAACGGTTAAGAAAGGGTCAAGCAGTAGCTTCTTCTAAATTAATACTGTGGACGTAATCTAGGTGCGTATCTATTGCAGATGCTCTTCCTATTTCAGGAAGTACTTCATATCTTAGTCGTAGTATCGTCTACTATTCTCGTACGCTCTCTGTTAATTCGTTAAGAGCTATGTATATAAGGTCGCATTCTCATTAAAGTCTATAACCTTTAGAAGAGGTGGTTTTTCAAATAGACCTTCTTAAGGTGCTTCTGTGGCTAGGTCAACGTGGGCCCAAATTTGCTAATCTATGAGGGCTTATAGTTGCCAGATCTATTACTCCCAGTCTTCTAGCTTATTAAGGATAATCGTGGTCAACGAACTTAACGTTAGTGGAGTCATTTAACTAATAGGTAAAGGAGGAATTAAGATGGTATTTTGTCATTAGGATCGTCCTTATCGTCAGGATCGTCCTATAACGATTAAGATGGAATCTCGTGGAATCTCGTGTCAGGATCGTCCTTTAACGATAAGGTTGAATCTCTCGTCAGGATCGTCCTTTGACGATGAGGTCGAATCTCTCGTCAGGATCGTCCTTTGACGATGAGGTCAAATCTCTCGTTAGGATCGTCCTGTGACGATGAGGTCGAATCTCGTAGAATCTCGTGGAATCTTGTCCTGTGACAATTAAGGTAGGATTTCTGTCAGAGTCTGCGTCTTAACAATGAGGTGTCAGAGTCTGACGATGAGGTAGAATTTCTTCAAATAATTGAATAATAGCTAAATAGCTTCTTGTCTCGGCGGACCGGGCTCATAACTGTCACGTAACTCGTATTAAGCTATTCATTGATAAAATGGGTTAATTGATTGATGATCTTGATGGTGTCTTAACCTAGGGCCCCTGGGCTTAGATGAAGATATGTACAAAGCACGGGCCCCGTGCACGTGACTCGTGCACGTCCTGCGCCACCGAGAATACAGATTATCTGACAGTAGTCTTTCCACATTTTATTCGCGATTTCCTCCTGCCGCTCTTATATAGGCCTTATATTAATTAAATCCTCGTTATCTACTTCTAATAAATAGTTAACTATAGAACCCTTTCTTTGTTACTCTAATTCCTTATTACTAAACGGCTTAAGATTCTCCCAATTATCCATTATATTGTAATGCAGATTAATGAAGTTATATACAGCAGTAAGTGTATAAATTAGCTTTGATTAAGTGCGTAGGTTAAATTAATAAGGCCTATTAAATATCCTCCAACGACGCTTAAAAATACTGAAGGTACGCTCTACTACTGTGGGAGGGTACGACCACTCTCAGATAGGAAAGTCACAGTGCTGTCTGTCTGTCGGTCGGTCGGTCNGTCGGTCGGTCGGTCGGTCGGTCGGTCGGTCGTCAGTCGTAATCAATCAGTAGGAAAGCAGTCAGTAAGAAGAAAGGAAAGAATGTATTCCGGTCTGTCGTGATATCTAAGAAGGAGGGAAGCCGAAGGCTCTATAAATACAGGAAAATGCCAAGGTACTAGGCGTGAGCCATTTTACCCTACTACACTACATTCCTAAGACTTAAATAACGATAGTTGAATAGTTTAAACTTATTATTGGGCGCTTTCTCTACCTTTTTAATCTCCTTTAGATAATACCTTACGCTTTAATATGGCGATAATATTATATTTAAATTGGTATACCTAGCGTCGGCAAGATAATATTAACCTAGAGGAGTATTAAATCCCTTACTTATGGCGTCTTTAAGGACTCTGCCGTCATAAGCAGAGCCTTCCTATTTAGGTAGAACGTAGGTAAAGCTTATTCCAAAATCAACTACCGCCAGAACGTTTTGTGTAATATCGCCGTATTAATTTTGGTATGGAATCTGCTTATCCGTAGGTACGTAGGCAAAGATATATAAGCCGTTAAGGGCGCCAATATAATTAGCAAAGTATGGCTAACACTTAGTGGATTTAAGAATCTCCTTTAGCGTCTCTATAGGTGGGGGTTTAATAATTTAACGGTAAAGGTGTAGTAGAGCGTCTAGAACCTTATAAAAATGGCTGCTAATTATTACTATAATTTAAATTAATTGTAGGCAGCTATATACCGACTTATTGTCTCCTTTAAATAAGCTACCTTCCACTTAATATTTCGCTAGCTAGATCCATAGCCGTATATATAGAAGAACGTCATTACCTTTTTAATGGCTAAGACACTTAAATCTTTAAGATCCGTGTTTAATATAAGCCAATTAACGAAGTCGTTAAGCACTTTAGGCCGTATGCGCGTCTCATTAAATAGTTAACGCGGTGACTCCAAACAATCCTCTACCCATAATTGGCCTCTATTTACATCGCGAGGACGGCTTTAAACGCTAGTAGGCTTATAGTAGTCGGCTGATATATACTCTATAATGGCAGTAATAGCTGCAAGGATTAATATAAGGGTGATAATAACGATTCGCTGAGGGGTAGGTGGCATGGCGAGCTTAATTAAAGGCCTTAAAACCACCACGTCAACGTCTTGGCAGAAAGTGGCAGTAGAGGCTCTAGATGGGGGCGCTCACTAGCGTCACGAAATGGAGGCTCCAGTTCATTTAAATTGTGGTCTCCCCCTATATTTTTTAAACTAACGTTTTTTAGCCGCACTAATAGCCTATTTAGGCAATTATAGAGGCATAGGCGCGCCTGCCGACATGAAGCTTAGCTGGAGCGATTAGAGCAAGAAATGAAGCTAGAGGAACCAAACGGGAGCGTCAATTCGATATCAGCCCGTTGAGATAACGCCTCCATCTCGCCTCCAACCGACGAACTAGACAGGCTCTTAGCCTAAGAAGTCTTTCCTATTACTTATAGCTCCTAACTTTAACTATTTTAAAGTTCTCTTTAAAAACGGCGTTTTTTTAGAGCTTAGGTCTGCTCTATATTACTACTAAAGTGCCTATACTTCTAGTTACCCCTTAATTTCCTATTAAAAGGGTTCTAGTTCCTTACTACGTCCTTAATATTTAAAACTACATAGTAATCCACGATAGGGCTCCTACGCGTTTTATTTTATTATAAATTACTAGCTTAATTCTAGCCTAGATAAATCTAATTTTCTCTTTCTTATAGATACTATCGTCCTCGTTTTTAAAGGGCTCTAGATCTATCTATTAAGTATAAATTTTTATAAAGTTTATAAACTGGTGGAAGTCGCCACTATCCCGCTGCGTACCGTTCTAGAATTACTCTATATTATTATATTATACAATATATAGGTCTTAAGTCTACTTCTTTAGAAAGGGTTGCAACTATAGCTATATAGTAATTTACTCTTTATTAAGCTAATTAAGTATAACCTAGTTTAGGGATCGATCTTTAATCTTATTAACAATCCATTAGGTACGTTCTTTAGTATTATTTTATATTATTAGTATTTCAAAGAAATTATCTACTTCACGAACCTAATTATCCAACTATTAGGCGTTGGGTCTATAGTGAAGTTTTAAACTATTAAAGGCCCTAGCCAGTTAGTTTATATCCTTTTTCTATTTACTATATAAATACCTTTTTAAGTCTTCTATACATTTTTAGGTAGGTACTAAGTAGCCCCTAAAAAGCCCCTAACCTTAGCTAGGTTATAAAAGATTTTACCTAGCTTAAATTAAGCTCTACTAGATCTAGACTTACCCCTAAAGGTTTCTAATATATTTATTAGTAGCTCCTTCTTATATAGCTTTTGAAAGCCTAGCGGCAGCTTTCTAATATCCTTTTTAAAGGAAATTGGTATAGGGCTCTTAACTTTCTAAACTTAGCGTAGGGGATTATCTTGTGCACGGGCCCACCTCGTGCACACTAAAATTAAAAATATTCGAAATATTTAAAATATTGTAACTTTACAACCATGGACTCAATTAAGGCCGCTCTTACTGCTTTAAACTTGCAATTAAAGCCTAATTACACTTAAACTGCTAAGAAGTATAGAGTAGATCGATCTACCCTCTCGCGCCGCTATCGCAATATTACGGGCTTAAAGGCAGATGGTTATAACAACTAGTCTTTTCTTACCTAATAATAATTTAACGTGCTTATAAATTATATTAATAAGCTTACAGAGCAAGGCCTACCTCCTACCGTTGCTATAGTAGAGACTTTTGCCTAAAAGATTGTAGGAAAACGACTAGGACTTAACTAGGATTCGCGTTGGATTAAAAAGTAAAGTACTTCTCTAAAGAGCCACTACCTTGTCCCTATTAATAATTTACATAAATAGGCTAAATCGGCCTTCTATTTTGAACTCTACTTTAAGCTTTTAGGTAAAAAGGTTAAAGAATATAAGATTAAAAGGTATAATAGATATAGTATAGGTAAGAAAGGCATCCTTATTGGCATGCTTATAAAGGCCAAACGGGGTTTTTTAAGGCTATATTCGCGTTAGGAAAGATTAAAAATATAATTTAAGACGGAAATAGAGAGTGGATTACGGTAATAGCTATAATCTATATAGATGGGATAACTCTCTCGTTAGGCCTTATCTATTAAGCGATTATTGGCGATATATAAAATACCTAACTCTAAGATTATAACCTAGATTAATACCCCTACTTCTTTACCTTATTGCCTATAGGCTAGACGAATAATAATCTTGGCTATGCCTAGCTAGACACTATCTTTAATAGGGAGACTAAGGTTAAGGCCTGTAATAGAAGAAACTAGAGGCTTCTTATCCTTAATAGGTATGGCTTTTACGTAAATATAAGATTCCTTAACTACTGTAAGAAACGCCAAATACTTATAGTATATCCACCTTATTTAACTTATAAACTTTAACCTTTAGATATCTCTCTCTTTGGCCCACTGGCGATATCTTATACTTAAGAGCTAAATTAGTTTCTACGTAAGAGTAAAGGGCTCTGCTCTCTTACTAAGTAAGACTTTTTCTGGCTATTCTAGGCCGCTTTTAAAAAGGCTTTTACTATATCTAATATTAGGAGTAGGTGGAAAAGTATGGGCCTCTATCCTTTTAAGCCTCGTGTAATCTTAGATATATTCCACCCAAAAATAGATAAGAGGCCTTTCTTAAGTAAGTCTCTACCTTTGCATCTTATAGTAAATAAATAGTGGTAAGTTCGGAACCTCTTATAAAATATAATTACTAATATATATAATAAGCGGGCCTAGCTTTTAACTAATATGGTAATAAATCTTATAACAGAAAATAAGATCTTATAGTACCGCGTAGATAGGCTTACTAAAGCTCTATATAATAAGAAGAATAAGCGCCGTTAGGGTAAGCCTTCATTTACTTAGCTTGCTTGTTTAGAGGAAGGTAAAGCTGCCTTTTATAGCCCTAGAAATATTTGGAAAGTTTAAGAGCTTTAAGCTAAATAAGAGTGGGCCAAAGACTATAAATAAGCTCTCAAAGCCAAGGAGAAGCTTTAATGGTAAATTTAAAAGGAAGAGAAGAGGCGCTTAATTAATTAATAAAAGCAGCAATGGGCATAAAATAATATATAGCGAGAGGTAAAAGCAGCAGCTCTATGGCTTTAAAAATAGGAAGCTAAGGAGGCCCGTAAGGCTAAGCGCTAACTTAAGATTAAAGCTAAAAGGCTTTAAATATTAAAGAAAGCTCGAACTAAACGTAGAGAGGTAGTTATAGATAAGGATATTACTGAGGTATTAGATATGGACGAGAGCCTACCCCTATTAAGAGCCTTAAGGCCTTAACGCTAACGCTAAGCTCTAGCTTATCTACATAACTATATTATATAGCCAATTTAAATCATCTAATAAAGCTCTGTTTAACGCCAAAATTTAGTTTAATTTGGTGGAGTATTGCGATCTGTAGAGCCTGTTATGGTACTGTTATAAACCCTAGTTAGGGGTTTGGCCGAGCTCGGCTAACCCTTGGCGCCATGTATATAGACGTGTCCTTTCCTCGACCTTCTTCCAGTCCTTGTCTTGGAATTCTCATTTACTAGCTACTAATAGATTCTATTCTTTTAACTAAGCCTTTATAAAGCCTTAAGTTTGGGGGTGTATTTAGCTAAGAAATCATATATAAGTCAATCGCGTGCACGAGCTAACCCCCTATATTAGGCCTAGGAAGGCTCTAGCTATAGAGGTAGTATTAATACTAGTAGCTAGTATAGATTTCCCTATAAGGCTAAAGTCTTAAATTAGTAGTTAAGTTAAGTTACCTAAAGGAGTAAGCTTACTTAATTTGTAAGCAGTTTATATACTACTACTATACTAATTATAGGCTGGTGGCCTCTTAGGAGAGTTCCAGTTAGGTCCCTAATTAAATATATTAGTATATTCCTTTAGCATTTCTAGCTTAGTGTAACGGCGCTATCGCACATTACCTGCTATATTCTGCTATATTCTGCCGATCTACAATTAGCTTACTTAGAGCTATTATTATACCTAAGCCCAACCCACTTCTCCATACAAACTAAAAAGATAGTAGTAGTGTCTCGCGACTGGACGGGCTGCCGGTTGGAATGCCTTATAAGCTCTCTAGCTTTTTTTATATTATTATTATCCATTGTATTATACTACGTACAATATTGCGCATGCAGCCTTGGGCTATGGCGCTATAGTTCTATATACATAAATCCTTTCTAGGCAGCTTAATATGTACTAGTAGCTATGTCCTAGTAGTTTATAAACTCCTAAATTAGGAGTTTATAGTTTCCTAGTAAAATACTAAGATACTATAACTACTAGGGAATGAGAAAATGGTAAGAAAAACTATAAGAAATCCTAACCCCTGTCCCTGTCCTTTTGCAATTTATTTCTGTCCTTTTGCTCTCTAATATCATTTTAAGAGCCTAGTAGGAGTTACCCCCTTCTAGAATCCTATTTAATTTATTCTTCCATAGAATCTTCTTCGCGTACTAGTTTAGCAGCTTTAAGAGTCTCGCAGTCTTTACTATTAGCAAAGTGTTTTTCTTTATAATTAATGCAAAGAGGGGTGGTATGCTGGCAAGGCCTGCCTGTTATTATACAGGTAGAACAGGAATGGTCTTTAGATAAATATGCAGCTGCATAGTATCTGCAGGCCCTAGTAGAGCACCTGTCTCCTATATGGCCAAATTTTTGGCAGCTCGTACACTGCGTAGTAGGAGAGACTTCGAGGTATTTTACTACCTTAGTAGCTGTACCTGCAATTAATATCTCTTTTTGCTTAAGGATTTCTTGTCTTTTTTCTTCGTTCTCTATAGTAAAAACTATAGAGCCAAATCTAGTCTATGGATCGTGTCTTTTTACACTAGATAAGATCTATCTAGGTAGTCCTTGTAACCTTATAGGATTAAAGGTCTTAATTTCTTCTTTTAGAAGCTTAGAGCCTCCTTCTCCTAGGAAAGGTAGGGTAGGAACCCCATGGGCTATAATTTGAACCCATAGTTCTAGTTTTTGTTCTCTTTAAAAGGTAAAGCAGTTATGCCAGATTTCCTTATATTTAACTAGGAAATCCGCATTATACTCTTCCGTAGTCGTAAGGAGGATATTTTGTTTTCCCTTAGTTCTAGCTATAGATGCTAAAACAGGTTTTTCTACTTGCAGTTTTGATGCAAATAGTTAATTAACTTTGTTTCGTATAGAGAAGGTATCTAGAGGTTAGTCCTTTTGGTCTGTAATTAGGACTAGCTTTCTTTTTTATAGCTGCTTTTTTTTACTTCTAGTAGAAGTAGAAGAAGTAGGAAATGGTAGTGACGAGGAGGGTAGAGAGGACGAAGTAGGGAGGTCCTTCTTTAGCCTCTCTGCGTAGGTTTCTTTAGTAGGGGCTACCTCCTTACGGAGAGCTCCTACCTCTTCGACTAGTCCTTTTAGGACATCTTTTGTCTTTTCTTTTTCTTTTCCTTTTATAAAGGGGTTTTCTCCTACTAGGATACTCCTTGTATAGTCCTCTAGCTATTTAACTTATTCTTTTTCTAGCCCTTTATATNCCTGGGTTAGGCTTTCTAGAGCTTTTTGTAGGTATTGTTCTGGAGAAAGGGGAGGAAAAGGTATAGGTGTACTAGGTGTGCCATCCGTAGTAGTTATTAGTTTCTTTTTTACAGGTTTTTAGTTTTCTTTTTCAGGAGAAGTTTAAGGATGTTCTCTTTTCTCTCCCTTCTTAGACAAGCTAGGAGGAGAAAGAAAAGAAGATNAAAATANAAACCTATTATNATTTCTTTCTATAGGGNTTTCGCCTATAGACTCGTTGTCNTCACTTGTCTCTATAGNAGGTTTCTTTTTAGGCCTNGTAGGCCTTNGCATCTTATAGGGGGAGTTTTCTAGTTTTTACTATCCTTATACCCTTTTTCCTTACTAATCCTACTAGAGGATTTCTGGGGAGATTAGGTTTAAAGGTAGTAGTAATACTAGACCCCTAGTATTGGTGGTGGTAGTAGTAGTAATAGTTTTAGTGTTCCTGTCCGTGCCTCGCTTACAAGCTAGGACCACCCCTAAGAAGAATTTTCTATTAGGGGAAAGGGGGTAAAACGACAATTAAATCCGCCTATAGCTCGCTAAGCAGTAGGAATTAGGTCTTGAAAGTTGGAAAATTGATTGTTTTTGGTGGTAAGATGGGTATGCGTAAGTTTTGAAGTGCGGCGCTACCTTTTGGTAAGGTTGCATGTGTGGTGCTCTTTAGCTTATACCGCTGTATAAGTAGCGCAAGGTCGTAATAGCTAGCGCCTTAGCGACTTACCTTATATATTTATATCGGTCCTAACAACCCCTTTTTCCTTCTCCTTAGCTTAGTATCTTTGCAAGATAGTATTCTATAAGCTTTAGTTTAAAGGCATCTATATAAGCCGTTATATTATACTAACCTCTCCTTATATTGCCTAGGAAGGCCTTAATTAATATCCCACTCTAAAAGAAACTTTATTTGCAATAACGTGTTAATATATTATACTTAGACACTAAATAATATAACACTACCTGGGAAGGCCTTAATAATATCCTACTTTATAAGCTAAATAGGACTAAACATATACCCCTAAAATTAAAACTAAAGCATATAATATCGATAAACCCTAGAAAGCTAATAATGGCACCTAAAGTAAGCTTATTTAAGAGTTACCTTTACTTAAGAGGAACCTAAGATCTAATTAAGATTAGAAATTAAAGATAATAATAACGTTATAGACGTACGCGAGCAGATTTGTGCCCTTACGGCTAGCTAAAAAGCTAATTATCTTAAAGTAAGAAATATATAAGAGACTCTATAAAAGACCCTAGAAAGTCTTACAGCCCTATAAAATAGCCTAGCTTTCCCCCTTTAAAGCCCTAGCTAACCTATTTACTCTACTAAATATAATATACTAGGGAGTACGGATATAATAAAGAAGTAATTAAAGTCTATTAAGCTCCTTAACCCTTAACCCCTATCTAATAGGATAGACTCTACTTTAAGAATTAAAGGATTTAAGTATAAGGAAAACTCCGCGTTAATTATAACTATTTCCCCTCTAAAGAAGCTAAGATGCTTTACCTTTTTAGTTAAACTATAGAAGATGCCTAACGTTACCTTTAAGCCAAATTTAAGGACAACTCCCCTATCCGCTTTATATCTATTAGTAAAATCCTATAGTATTTAGCCGCTATATATATAAACCTAAATAAAGTATAAGATGCGCGTTATAACTATAATGGCTTAATAATAAAGTTAAACTAATCCTTTACTAAGTTTTAAACTTAATTCTTATACCTAGCGGGCAAAGGCTAGGTTCTCCTTAAGAACTACTATTTAGACCTATATAATAAGCTAACGGTTTAGCTATAAGAAAAATTGTAGTAGTATTAGATAACCTACCGACCTACTAAAAACTTATAGCCTAATATTTATTACTAGACTTAGAACTAAAGCGAACTAATACCTATTCTAACTAATAAAAAAGGGCTTATAGTAGTTAAATTTTATTAACTATACCTATAGAAGCTAGAGTAGAAAGATAAGTTATAACGGCTCTTATACTAAAAGCGGTTATATTAAAGCACTAGCGAGCCTCGCCTAATTAGCTATATACTACACTATTAACTAGTACTTATCGCAATACCCTAATTAACCCTACCTTAGCTATGTGCTATAACTGTAATAAGGAGGGTTACTTTACCTTATTTTACCTAGAGCTAAAAGATATAGGCGTTATTAAGGAGATAGAGAAAAGAGAAATGTCTAATAAGTTAGAGAAAAAAGAACCCTAGGGAAAGACTCCCCCCTTATTATAGCTCGTACAAATGCCTCTAAACCAAAGCTTGTAGAATGCTATATTACGAAGATACTAAGCTAAAGAGAAGGAAAAGGGGTCGCTAGAACCGATGTAAACAAATATATAGGGTGAGCCGTTAAGGCGCTAGCTTTGGGCGGGCTAATTATAGGTCGGCAGAATATAGTAGAATTTGGCAGGTAACGTGCAATAGCGCCGTTATATTATCCCCCTCTTTAAAAGAAAGCCTGCTCTTAGGCTTAGTTAGAAATAGGGTAGTACTAGGCTTATAAATATAGGATTATAAAATATAAGATAAGGAGATAAAGGGGATATAAGTACGTCTAGATTAAGTATAACGGGCGATTATAGGCTAAGTGGAAGCACTAGGCTAGAAAGAGTAGCCGTTAAAAGTCTTAGTATAGATCTAACTAATTAGATAACTTTAACCGGCGGTTAAAGTTTCTAAATATCTAAAATTTTATAGTACTGGCAGAAAACGGCAGAATATAGTAGAATTTGGCAGATAGCTGTATTAGGGCTTTAGGGCGTTTTTGTCCCTATATTTTTTTCGGTAACTTATTATCTTTATTATACTAGCATTCTATTTATTCGTCTAGGTACTTTAGGGGTCTAGGCGTATTAGGGTATTAGTTATAGAATTTTTTAAGCTTCTAGGGGTAGTTTATAAAGTTCTATATAAGGTACTAGGTTAGGTTAGGATTATAGCCCTTTTATTAAATATAGTATTTTAGCGTTCCCTATACAATCTTATAGGCCAGTATTTTATTAACCTCTTATTTATTATTACTATTTACTTAAACTAGTAGGGGAGGCTTATTTTTTTATCTAGGTAATAGGTTGTTTATAGCTTTCCGTAACTTATCTAGTAAGAAGATAGGGTAAACCTTAATTAAATTTGGGAGCTTTATCTTGTATAAGTTGCCTATCTTTTTAAAAACCTTATATAGTCCTGCTATCTAGTAGTCTAGCTTACGGCTAGGTTGTTTAGTTTTTTAATTTCTTATTATAACCTAGACTATATTGCTAGGGGGAAAATTAGGCTCTTAACGATGTTTGTTCACCTACTGTTCTATTAACCTTTAAGCTTTTTTTAGGTTCTTATGGGCTACTATCTAAGCTTCCTTTAATTATTTGGCGTACTATTAGGCCTTAATATAGGATAGCTTCTTTTATATAGTTTAGGGTTCTTCTAGCCTTTTTCAGTTAAAGCTTATATAGGGTAAGTATCCTATTTCTAGCTAAATTGGGGCAAACCCTGTAGAGTTATAGGGTAGGGTTACTTGCGCGTAGTCTATTAAGGGTAATAGTTTAAACTAGTTATTCTAGAAATAGTTAATAAAGGGCCTAAGCCTTTAGTCTAGGTACTAATTTATAATCTCTGTTTAACCGTCTGTTTAGGGGTAATAAGCTATAAAAAGCTTTAGCTTAATACCTAGGATCTGGGTAAACTTATTCTAAAAGGCCGATATAAACTATAGCCTATAATTAGATATAATAGTATCTAATAGTCCGTAGATTGAGTAGACATAATAGATATATAGCTAGGCTGCCTCTTTAGTATTAATGTTTTTATAATAGGGAATTAAGAACAGGCGTTTACTAAAGCGATTAACTATAACTATAACTATATCGTATCTGTTACGGTCCTTAGGTAGTTTATAAAAGTCTATAAAGATATACTACTAAGGGCGCTCTAGTATTAGGAGTGGCTTAAGTAGTCCTAAGGTCTTATCCTATAGGATTATAGCTCTCTAGTAGTCTTTACAGTTCCGTATATATTAATTAATATCTATAACTATTCTTAGCTAGTAATAGTGGTAGTTAATAATTTTATAGGTCTTATTCTTGCTAGGGTATGCCGTAGAGACTTAGTAATAAGCTTCGCGGATTAGTTTAGTTTATAGATTGTTAATATTAGGGACTATAAACCGCTCCTAGTATAGGAGCAGTCCTTCCTCTGTTTTAAAATTAGGGTTTTCTTTTATAGCTTATTTACAGAGGGCCCTTAAGGTATTAGCCATGCGGTTTATAGTTAGGAGGCGGTTAATTAGCCCTATTAGCTTAATTAAGGACTTCTTTATTAGTGCTAGCTCGTTTTGCTAGGAGTCTGGCTCCTTAAGGATCTATAAGTTGAGCTATTTTAGATAAAGGAGAGCGCGCGTCCAATATTAGGTCTTTAGCTTATCCTAGGGTCCTATATCTTATTCTCTTTAGGTTAGGGTATTAGCCTTAAAGTTTTACTTATTAAAACGATATATAATTATAAAGAAGAATTAAAAGAGTATTTTAGCCTACTAGGCTTATTATTTAGTAAGCTGCTTTATAGTTATAAAGTACTTTAGGGCTTTATAATCTATATATATCTTAATCTAGGAGTTTATACCTTTAAGCTTTACGCGCTATTAGGAGAGTAATTGAATAATAGCTAGCATTTCTTTATTATATACTTTATAATTACACTTAGCTAGGTCTATTATCTTTAAAAAGAAAGCTATAGGGTACTATTTACCGTCTAGATATAACTATAATAGAATTCCCGCTATAACCTTATTAAAGGCGTCCGTTTTTAGTATTAATTTAAGGTCCGGGTTATAGTAATAAAGGATTAAGGAAGAGATAAGCTAATCCTTTATCTCTTTAAAGGCTTCTATATAGCTATTATTAAAGATAAAAGGCGTATCCTTCCTAGTTAGTTGTATAAGAGGTTTTACTATAATTCTGTAATTACGGATAAACTAATAGTAGAAGTTATAAAAGCTAAGAAAGAATTGGATTCCTTTTACTGTATAAAGGGGCTTCTAGTTATAGATTACCTTTACCTTTTTAGAGTTAACCTTAATTCCTTTTATAGTTATAATAAACCTAAGGTATTTTATATGTTTTACTCTAAACTTATATTTCTTAATATTAACTTATAAGCCCGCGTTCCGTAGTCTTTTTAGGACCTTTTTAATATAAACTTAATACTTAAGTTTATTATTTAAGTATATAAGAATGTCGTCTAGGTATACCGTATAGAATTTGTTAAGGTAATTAAAAAGAACGTTATTTATATACCTTTAATACGTAACCAGTCCGTTTATTAGTCTAAAAGGAAGAACTTTATATTTATAGGAACTATAATAGGTACAGAACGTTATTAAATCTTTAAATGTAGGGTTTATCCTAATTTAGTAGAAAGCTTGGCGGATATTAAGTTTGGTAAAAATCTTTACCTAGCTTAGATGTGTAAGGGTTTTATTAATTAAAAGAATAGGATACTAGTCCTTTTAAGTAATAGCGTTTAGCTTTTAATAGTTAATATAAAAATAAAGGCCTTTATTAGGCTTTTTTATAAATAGGATAGGGGAAGTAAAAGGGGCTTAACTTGGCTTAACAAACCCTTTATTTAGGTTGTTAATTAAGTACTACTTTATTACTTTTAGCTTATCTATTAATTAATAGTAGAGGGGGCTATAGCCTAGCAAGTTATTAGCTTCTAACTAAATCTTATAATTGTATATTTAGTAGGGGGGTAATTTATCTAAGGCCGCCTTTAAGAATATATCCTTATAGTTTATATAAATAATAGGAAGAAGGCGTTTAACTAGTTTCTTATTAGTTTCCTTAGCTAGCCTTTCCTCTTTATTATTAATAATTTGGTTAATCTTATATAGGCTCGTTATAAAGACCTTATTATCCTTCTGGTATATATTAAAGTAGAACGTTATAGCGCTAATTACGGCGATATTTATAGTGGGGGGGGGGGGGGTTACCTAATAATAGGGGCGTATATAACTTTAGGGACTTCCGGGGTACTAGCATTATTATTACTCCTTTTAGCTCCTATTACATCTTTTAAAGGTTATCCCTTATATCCTATTAATACGTTCTTTTCTATACTAATTAAATTTGTGCGATTTAGACGTCGTTTATATTACTATCTGTCCCGCTTTTATATATAAAGTCCTCTTTAAATATAGCGCTTTGGGAGAGTATTTTTATTAGTATAAAGTTCTTTCTAGCTTTATAGCGGGTATAACGGAACCTTGTAGCAAGTACTATAATAGGCTCGTTATTAGGCTAGGTGTGTAGGTAATGCAAATTAAAGTTAACAACGTAATAATAACTGGTGGAGNGGTTGCCTAATAGATTAACTCTAATTATATTCTAAGAATTACTATAAGGAAGGAACTATCTAGGTAGGGACTATAGGTCCTTAAATACACAACTATACTCCTATAAAATTCTTCTTATACGTAATATACGTACGTTCCCTTTATATACTGCGTATACTGCGTATACTGCGTATAACGTTATATAACCTTAGTTACTATCCCTTATTATATAGCTTTATTAGCTCCATCTTAGACTATACCTAAATTAACTAACTAGCTTCTTTTAACTCTTCTCTAAGTAGTTATAACATTATACTTAAAGCGTCCGTAATACCATCTCTCTCCTCTCTATCTTCGTCCTTAAAGATCCCTAATATCTTTAAGTCGTTTACTAGAGGTGTAATATCCATTTAATTAATTTAGTTAATATCGTTACTTATTATACCTAAAGCTCTTTCTTCTTTACAGGCGCAACGTCATGCTCGTACTATTGCTGCGATATTATCCCTTAGTGAGATTATACTGTCTCTATATTCTCGCTATTTAAAAGAGGGGTTGGTCTATATTACGCTAGTAAACCCATCTTTATAATAACCGTCCTCTTACTTAAAGTGTACTAAAGCGAATATTTATTCGTCCTATAACGTTTGCTTTATCTTTAATGCTAAATATATATAACCTATTATTTTTAATAGTCGTCTAGTTCCTTAACTAATTTATCTTAAGGTTTTATATTTAATCTACTACTACGCAGCTAAATAGTAAACTATCTTAAGCCCTTACTAAATTAGAATGTTCTTAAAATCTAGAGCAGAAGGCTTTTAAAGCCCGTATTATAGCGTTTACTTAATTACTTCGTCTTAAAAAGGGTTATTCTAAGGAGTAGAAACTTATAGAATAGGGTCTATAGAAACTTAGTGACGAAAGAACGGACTTTCTTCCGGCTAAGAAGGAAATAGATCTAAGTAGCTTGGTAACTGCTCTTCTTAGGTCCCCCTTAGGTGACTTATTCTTTAGCAATTCTTTTTTATTAATGCTACCTAACCTAATCTCTTTTAATACTCCTATACCTTTCCTATAGCGTTCTTTAGGTTCTCTAATAGTTACTAGGTAGTCTTATTATAGCCTATCTACTTTATCTTATACTATATTTCGTCGTTAATATCCTTATAACTAATAATCTTTAAAACTTACTATTTGTCTTCTTCTTATTCTCTATATATATCTGCTTTATAAACTAGTGGCTTAATATCCCTATATACTGGCTCTAGCATTATAATATACTATATAGGGTAGATCTTTATTTTAGCTAGTAGGTCCAACTTAAATATAAACGGTAAAATTCTTTATTTAATTTTAAAAGGTCCTAGTCTAATATAGTCTAACTTCTTACTTAATTGTTAACACTTAAAATTTTTATATAGTAGCTATACTTTATCTTCCTCCTTAAGATCTGGTCCCTTAGATCTCTTAGCATTATAGTACTTTTTTACCCTCTACTATACTGTTTTTACTAATTCCATAAGGTCTATATAAAAATTCATTAGTATCTTAATTTTTTCTTTAGCTATACTACTTATTTTCTTTACTTATTATAGTAATAATGATATTCTTAGCTTATATCCGTAATTTGCCTTAAATAGTAATATACGTATCCCTTTTTATGGTGTTGTATTATTGTTAGGTAACGAAGTCACCTCGCCTATATATATTGTTCCGTATAGCCATATCTGGCATCAAGCCAGTCACTTGCTTACCTTTTGGTTTATGTGGCTAAGTGGTGCAGAGCTTATCACCTTACAATTATATGCAAACTATATAACTAGTAATAATAATACCTAATTATTTTGCGCGTAATTAATATAGTGTTTTAGATACTATTTTAGTGTCTAATTTAATCTTTCTATTTAACCGTCTATCTGCGGATAATATATAGTAAAAGTTACTGCTCTAATTCCTTATTCCGCTAGGAATACCTCCTAAAATACTGCTATAAATCTTAGATCTCTATCCGATATAATTTTACTTAGTGCTCCGTATCTTATAAATACTTTTTTAATATAGATTTTAGCAATATCTTCCGCTGAGATTTCTTCCGTATATACTATAAAGTATCTCCACTTTATAAGCTTATCTACTATTACTAAAATTATATTATAATCTTATCTAGTAATAGGATTTCTTAATTTTAATAACTTAATAATAAAATCCCATAATATAACCTCCTATAGTCTTTTTAGTATTTTAATAGGTTATAGCCCTCTATACGGCTTATACCTTATTAGTTTATTTCTCTAGTAATCTAGATATTCCTTTATAACTTTTTATACTAAGCCTTAGATTCCGTTAATAATATACTCCTTTTAGAGTCTTAACACTAAGCCCGTAGCTCTATTATGTCCTTAAGTTAATCCCTTATAGAAATCCTCTATAAAGTTTTCTACTGTATTTCTTAAAATATATTTCGCTTCTTAATTTTTATATATATTCACCTATAGATCTTCTAGTTATGCTTTTAAAATTCTTTATACTTAAAAGCTTTTTAGTAACTCGTAAACTTTATCTAGTTCTTCTTAACTTGCTATAATTTTTAAATAATTATACCTAATTAGTCTATTTATATCTTTTCGTAGTAAAGCCCCTAATAGCTTTTTATTATTTTATAGTTTAGCCTTTTAACTTAAAGTATCTACTTATATATTGTCTATACCTTTAGTATACTAAATCTTAAAATAGTATTCTATAAGCATTTCTACCTATCTAACCTATCTTTAGTTAAGTTTCTTTATTATTAGGAGTTCTATTAGGTTTTTATAATCTGTTTTAACTATAAATAGTTTCTCTACACCTTATAAGAATACTCTCTATTTTTTTAATACTATAACTATACCTAATAACTCCTTGTTATAGATGTTATAGTTTAACTTTAATAGTATTATTTTTCAATTATAATATACCACTAGGTGCTATCTATCTTAATATTTCTATATAAAGTACACCCCTAGTATAAAGTCTAATATATTTATTTCTATAACTATCTCTAGTCCTAATTAATAGATCTTAAGAACTGGCTCCTGGGTAAATAACTCTTTAACTTTTTTTTAAATAATTTTTGCTGTTTCTTTCCCTATACCTATAGTTCTTTTTTCTTTATTAATCGCGTAAATAGTTTAATATCCTTTAACTATTACGCTATAAACATTCTATAGTAATTGCAAAACCCTAGAAATAATCTTAACTATATAATATTCTCTAGTTCTTACTAATTCACTATAGCCTTAATCTTCTTTAGATCTATACTAAGTTGGCCTAGTTTAATAATAAAATTAATAAAATTAGTCGTCCTAGTAAAGAACTTATATTTTTTAATTACTACTAGCATTTATTCCTCCTCTAGTTTCTTTAAAACCCATTTAATATATTCTCTATATTCTTCCTTAATTATTAAGTAGATAATAATATTGTTAAGGTATACTATAATAAATTCATCTAATTGTTCTCCTAATATATTATTAATACGCTTCTAGAATATTACTAGTACATTTATAAGCCCGAATTATATAACTAATAGTTTATATAGTCCTTCCTTTAACCTAAAGGCTGCCTTCTATTTATNNCCTTCCTTAATTCTAATNTAATAGTATGCCTATNTTAGATCTATCTTTATAAAGATTTACGCATTACCTATCCTATCTTAGATTTCGCTAATTAAGGGTAAAGGATACCTATCCTTTCTAGTAATACTATTTAACTGCCTATAGTTAATATATAGCCTTAGTTTGCTATTTTTCTTTAGTATAAATAGTACTAGATAACCTACTAATAACTGCGATAGTCTAATATATCCCTTTTATAAGTTTTCTTAGATAAACTCTTTTAATACTCTACCTTTTTCTTTAGTAAGCTTATAGATTGGAAAGAACCTTAGACTTATTCCTAGTTTTAATTTTATTTTATAGTCCTATACTATATATTATAACAGCTTCTTACTTTTTAGTAACTATAGTTTTTTACTATACTTATAGTATCTCTTTAGTATATGGCTTAATCCTTTTTCTGTTTCTTTATAGGTCGCTCCTACTTAGTATTATACTAACTTAGCTTATTATTATATCTTACGCCATTAAGTATCTCTAATATTAACTTAACCCGTAATCTAATCGATCTTTAGATTATACGTCTATAACTAAAGCATTCCTAATACTGCCTTACTATTCCCTAATAGTAATATATTAAAAGATATCTTAATTTATCTCCCTTTAATAGTTAACTAAATAGGTCCTATTTTAAGGTTAATAATGCTTTCTCTATAGGCTATTAGATCTCCTAAAATTATTACTAATAGGTAAGAGTATTTCTTTTTCTTATATAGTAACCCTATTTTTTAACTACTACTAGTAATATATAGTTCCTTATTACTCTACTATTTATTAGTGCTTTAAACTGTTAATCTTACTATTTAACTTATAAGTTTAGGTGTTGTCCTTAAATTCCTTTAAGGGTTTAAGGCTTTACTACTAGTTCCCTTTAGTTCTATAGGCCTCTACTTTTCCTTACTATTAGCTACTTAATTCTGTTTATACTTAGTCTATTTATAGCTAATACTTAGTTTGCTTTTTATCTTTAATATACTATAAATATATATTCTCTAGGTATTCTCACCACTATTATCTATTTAGGTATTCTTTTGTAAGGAATCTTCCTAGCTAAAGTATTAAGTCCCTTTAGCTTTATACTTCTACTAGGTGCTAACTATATATATACTTAGCGTTTTAGTATTTTACCTTATCCAGTGCCTAATATATCCTTACTAGGTACTTCCGGTTTTTATTTTTAGGTGCTCTATATATATTATACGCATTATTTATATATATAATCTATACTAATATATAATATGCTTAGTATCTTAAGTTAACTCTTAACTCGTCTTTATCCTTAAGTTTAAACCTTTCTTATATTAATCTAAGCGTTATAACTTTATTTATAGGTACTAAGATTTACCTCTCGCTTCTCTAGTCCTTTAATTACTTCTCTAGATCTTTTAATGTTATAATTAAGGCTCCTTTAATATAACTTATAGCCTTTTCTATAATTAGGTGGTCTTGGACAACTTTTTTTATCTAACTATATATAGAAATCTTCCTACTTATTGTTATGTTGTTGTCTATACTACTTTTAATATAACCCTTTAAGTATATACGGCTTGTCCGTAAGGAAGTATCTTCTTATTACTATATTATAACAGCCTTTTATATATTATTCCTTAAACCTAGTTAGAATCCCTAAATCCTCTTCTTATTCCAGTTCGGTAAGCCACTTAGCTCTTAGTATACCTATTTTAGGCCTATTAGTAATTCTTTATACAGGTACTCTGTTCCTTATATAACCTAGTATATTAAATCTCTTATCTAGTTTCTAATTTTGCTATAAGGTAATTCTTACTCTAAATTCCTTTATAGTTTTCTTTCTTTCGCGTCTTGCGAGTGGATCCTTAAAGTCTTCTTACTTTTTAGTCTCGTTAATAGTCCTTATTTATGTCTTAAAGTCTTAGTTTTATAGGATTTTTAATCCTAAGTTTACTTCTATCTTAAGCTTCGCTCCTACCTTAGTCTAACTAGGCTTAGGTATTCTTATCTTATCTTAAGAGTCTTAAATCTTACTTATCTTGTTTTAAGAGTCTTATACCTATAGGAAACTCTATCCTAAGCTTATTCGTATATCTTTAAACTAAGCTATTGCCCTACTTTATCAGTTTCTATCCGTTATAGGTCCTTAGGTATACCTTATCTTATTTTAAAAATCTTAGTTATCTCTTATCTTATCTTAAAAATCTTAAGCCTTTAGCCTTTTACCTTTATTAAGTAATAAATTAGCACTAGTAGTTATCTGCTTACGTAATCTTTATAAAATACTATTCCTTTTATCTTATAAAGCGATAGATACCGTATCTAATAGTGTTATAATTCCCGTTACTAAACCTTACTCTATAGCGGTCTTAGTCTCTACTTCTAATATAACTTCTTTAAGGTTTACATACTTTTAGTAAGCTGCCTTTATTACCTTATTATCTATAAAAATTTTGCCTATATTAAACTTATTGTTTTTAATATCTAATCTATATAATAGTTTATTAGTTTCCCTATATTCTAAGGATTTTAGCTCCTATAGCTAATAACTTACACTATACTTAGCGTCTTTATAAATTTGGTAAATGTTATTATAACAAAACGCGAAACTTTTAATTAAATACTCTTTTATTCCTTGCAGTATACTATTATCCCTCTATATATATATATCTTCTACTAGTCTAGTTCCCTTTATTATATAGTAACTCTAACTATCTTTATAATCCCTTATAAAGTAACCTTATTTCCTATAATTTATATAAGCTCCGTCCTTAAACTACTAACTTTGCTATAGAGTTTACCTAAACGTCTTCTACTACTACTAAAATCCCTAGTTTAACCTTTGCTCCTTAGTCCTATAATTACTAGATCCTTAACCTCTAGGTTTTTATAGTTTCTTACTCTATCTCTTATAGGCTTCTTTAGTATTACTTAGGTCTATTAGCTCTGCGCCATACTATAATTTCTAATTTAGCTTTAGTTATTGCGTACTCTGCGCCTTATATAACTATAGAACTCTATTCTAACCTCTCTTAGCCTATTCCCTTTAGTAGATCTAATTATTAATCTTAATTGCTTAATCTATTAATTCCTATAGGGTGTCCGCATCTTCTATTAGGATAATTATATCCTAGACTTTAGCCTTAAGTCCCTATTTATACTGTGCTATAAGCGCCTTATTATTTTACTTAACTTATATAGCTAATGTTTAGAACTAGGTTATATACTTAATTGCTAAGGTTTATTATATAATGTCTTAGAGTTTTCTTTCCGCTATAGTTACTACCTTTAGGTCTCTAAATATTTATATAAGTTGCTCCGTAAACCCTTTCTAGCTTAAGAATATAAATTATACCTCCTAATTGGTGGTTATTATTCTGTTTACCTATATTTTTATAAAGTAAGGCTTAAACTACTTAAGTACCCTTCTTAATAGGAATAGTCCCGCATATACTATTCGATCTATAGGTATTAGTAGCTTTACTCCTTTTTATATAACCTTAAAGTATATTTATATAAGGAATCCTTTAAGCTTTAATCTTTCTTCTAAGTACCTTTTAATTAATAGTAACTTAATCTTTACCGCTTTTATTCTATTAACCCTTTCTTCTAGCGCCGTACTATTAGTTATTAGTTAATTAACTATCTCTTATAATTATCTAACCGTTATAGGTTGCTGTAAGTTAGTGTCCGCTATACTAGTATTACCTCCTAACCCTAAAGTAGTTGCCGCCGTTAATGGCGTTGTGGTAGCTACTTTTAGTGGCATATTATTTAACTTTTTATATTTAATACCGTAACTAGATAATAATTATATAACGGAACCTTATAGCAAGTACTATAATAGGCTTATTATTAGGCTAGGTATATAGGTAATGCAAATTAAAGTTAACAACGTAATAATAACTAGTAGAGTGGTTGCCTAATAGATTAACTCTAATTATATTTTAAGAATTACTATAAGGAAGGAACTATCTAGGTAGGGATTATAGGTTCTTAAATACATAACCGTACTCCTATAAAATCCTTCTTATACGTAATATATATATTATACGTATTATACGTACGTTCCCTTCGTATACTATATATACTGTATATAACGTTATATAACCTTAATTACCATCCCTCGTTATATAGCTCTATCGGCTCTATCTTGGACCGTGCCTAAATTAACCAACTAGCTTCTTCTAACTCTTCCCTAAGTAGTTATAACATTGTACTTAAAGCGTCCGTAATAGTGGGCGTCTTCTTAAATAAAGGCTAGGTTATAGGCCCAGATATCCTACTAGTAAGTAGGGTTAGCCCTTACAGCTAATGTCTTATAGTTAATTCGGATCTCCCTAATAAAGAAGGGTAACCTTAGTCTATTTTCTAGCTAGATAAACTCTCTTTATTATATGTTTAACTAAATATTAAAATAGAACATCTATTTTCGTCTAAGGATTATATTATAAGACCCTAGGTCTAGGATATAAAAGGGGATACCATATTAGCGTCGTCCGTTAAGAGCGATATATAACTTTAAGATATAGGTAATAGGCTAACCGGCTTGGCCGTTATAGCCTTTTACCTAAATAGGCTTCTTTAGTTAGATAGCTTCTGTATTTAGAAACCTAGTAACATTATTTATATAGGCAGTATTTATAAAGGCGAAGCTATTTGCTCTAGTGTTAATAAGGGCAGTTGTATTAACTCTATATCTATTTTAAGATACTATATATAGAACTATAAAATACTTTCCACCTATTAACTAACTAAGATTAATTTCTTTAAGATTAATAGGGTACCCTAGGGGGGAGTCTTTCCCTAGGGTTCTTCTTTTTCTAACTTATTAGACGTTTTTCCTTCCTCTATCTCCTTAATATTGCCTATATCCTTTAGCTCCGGGCAGGATAAGGCAAAGTAACCCTACTTATTGCAGTTATAGCATATAGCCAAGGTAGGGTTAATTAGAGTATTATAGCGAATACTAGTTAATAGCGTAGTATATAACTGGTCGGGCAAGGCTTACTAGTGTGTAGTTATAACCGCCTTTAGTATAAAAGTAGTTATAACTTATCTTCCTGCTCTAGCTCCTATAGGTATAGCTAGCGAGTTCCAATCATTATAGAGTTATTTCTACTAATTAGGGTAGGCGTTAATCCGCTTTAGTTTTAAGTCTAATAATAGGTAATAAGCTG
Source organism: Cenococcum geophilum 1.58 (assembly GCF_001692895.1). Taxonomy (NCBI): domain Eukaryota; kingdom Fungi; phylum Ascomycota; class Dothideomycetes; order Gloniales; family Gloniaceae; genus Cenococcum; species Cenococcum geophilum. Next base: position 921,041 of record NW_027137576.1, read on the forward strand.
CGAGTCTTTCGTAGGTTAGTAGGTTATTTAAGGTTATAGCGATCTTTTCTTATAGCTGGATTATTAGCTTATTATATAGGTCTAATTAGTAGTTCTTAAGGGGAACCTAGCCTTCTCCTATAAGGTATAGGAATTAAGTCTAGAATTCGGCAAAGGGTTAGTTCGGTTTTATTATTAGGCAATTATAGTTATAACGGGCATCCNNTACTTTNTTNGGGTTAANATANATAGCCGCTANGTNCNNTATTATCTTATTAACAGATATAAATTAGACAGGGGAGTTGTCCTTAAACTTAGCTTAAAGGTGCCGTTAGGCGTCCCCAGTNGTTCGACTAAAGAGGTAGAGCATTTTNGCTTNTTNGGAAAGGAAATNGTTATAGTTAACGCGGAGCTTTCCTTATACTTAAATCCTCCAATTCTTAAAGGTAGGGTCTATCCTATTAGATAGTGGTAGGGGGTTAGGGAGCTTAACGGACTTTAATTACTAATCCCAATTATATCTTAGGTTCCTCTTAGGTAAAGGCAGCTCTCTTAAATAAGCTTACTTTAGGTACTATCGTTAGCTTCCTAAGGTTTATCGGTATTATACGCTTTAGTTTTAATTCTAGGGGTATAGGTCTAGTCCTATCTAGCTTATAAGGTGGGATATTATCTAGGCCTTCCTAGGTAATATAAAGTTGTTTTAGTGTCTAAGTATAGCGCGTTAATGCGTTGTTGCAGACGAAGTTTCTTTAGGGTGGGATATTATTAAGGCCTTCCCAGGTAAGGTAGGGTGAGCTTAGTATAATGTTATAGCTTGTATAAATACCTCTAAACCAAAGCTTGTAGAATGCTGTATTACGAAGATACTAAGCTAAAGAGAAGGAAAAGGGGTCGCTAGGACCAATGTAAATAAATATATAGGGTAAGCCGCCAAGGCGCTAGCTTTAGGCAGGCTAATCGCAGGTCGGTAGAATATGGCAGAATTTAGCAAGTAACGTGCGATAGCGCCGTTACACCCCTAGAGTACCCTATTAATCTTAAAAAAATTGATCTTAGTTAGTTAATAGGTGGAAAGCATTTTATTATTCTATATATAGTATCTTAAAATAGATATAGAGTTAATATAACTACTCTTATTAATACTAGAGCAAATAGCTTCGCCTTTATAAATACTACCTATATAAATAATATTGCCAAGTTTTTAAATATAAAAGCTACCTAACTAGAGAAGCCTATTTAGGTAAAAGGCTATAACGGCTAAGCCAGTTAGCCAGTTATATATCGCTCTTAACGGATAATACTAATATAATATCCCTTTTTATATTCTAGACCTAGGGTCCTATAATATAATTCTTAGCCGAAAATAGATATCCTATTTTAATATTTGGCTAAATATATAATAAAGATAATTTATCTAGTTAGAGGATAGACTAAAAGTACCCTTCTTTATTAGGGAAATCCGAACTAACCGCTAGATACTAGCTATAAAGGCTATTAGTAGGACGTCTAGGCCCGTAACCTAGCCTTTATCTAAAAAGACGCTTGACGCGAAGCTAGAAAGAACTCTATACTAATAAAGATACTTTCCTAAAGTACTACGTTTAAAGAGGACTCTATAGACGGTAATAGGATAAATAGTAATATAGATAATATCCAAATTATATAGATTTAACTAGTATAAAAATGAACGTATTCATAGGATATAAGGGATAACCTTTAAAAGATGCGATAGAAGCTAAAAGGAGTAATAATAACGCTAGTACTCTAAAAGCCCCTAAAGTTATATATGCCCCTATTATTATATAACCCACCTATAGTAAATATTACTATAATTAACGCTATAGCGTTCCACTTTAATATATACTAAAATGATAATAAGGTCTTTATAATAAGTGTCACGGAGTTAATAAAGTAGTTTACAAATAAGCTTGATTGCTAGCTATTAACCATACTAAGTACATTGACGCGTAATGGTTTAAGACGTTCGATACAGAACAGGAATAGGTTAGGAAACATAGTTAAAGATATAGGGGTAGTAGTAGTACATGCGTAGGTGTCACGGGACGAACGTGCGCGGGTAACTCCCGTGACAATAAGCCTATATAAGATTAACTAAATTATTAATAATAGGGAGGAAAAGCCAGCTAAGGAAACTAACGAGGAATTAGTTAAACGCCTCCTTTTTACTATTTATATAAATTATAAGGATATCTATTTACTTGCTCGCAGAGATAGAGATATATTCTAAATAATGTATTGTATTGGGGGGTGTAGGCCCGAGGAGAGGGTAATTATCTCAGCCTGCTGTATTGCATAGGTTCCCTACTGTCTCAAGCAGCGGTAGATAATTACACACTCATTGCCCCAAACAACGCGTACCGCCAGAAGGTAGTGGTACGAGGCCTGCGCCCAATAACCAATATAGAAGTAAGAATATATCATCTCTTTGCGCCCGTGGGGTATCGAAGACCGTTCAGGTAATCTCGCCTCAGCCTGCTATGCAGTGGTAGATAATTACTTACGTACCGCCAGAACCTAGCGGTATGAGGCCTGCGCCTAATAACCATAGAAGTAGGAATATATGTCGTCTTTTTGCATAGAGTATCGTTAAAAACCGTTCGGGTAGGTAAATATCGAAGGCTATTAACGATGACGACGTAGGAAGCTAGAAAGCGTTAATTTAAAACCTGTTAAAAAATCCTATGGGAAAAATTGTTAGGAAAGACTACTTATTAATAGCTTGTGGAAATCGTGAAGCTGTTTGTAATAAATCACGAGGCTGTCCGTGATAAATCGCGAAGCTGTTTGTGGGTTCGCGATTCTCTAAGGGGTAAGACGTTTTATCGCGACGACAGCACAGCGCCGTATGGCATAGTATTATCGAGGCTATAAAACGAATGAACAACAAAATCTCTATTAAATAAGCCTTATTTTAAAGCAAAAAGCCAAAAGGCTGATTGTGATAGATATTAATGTTGCTGTTCGGAGGGAAGGCGTGACTTCGCTTTAAATAGATATTTTTATCTATTCACTTGCTCGCAGAGGTAGAGATATATTCTGAATAATGTATTGATTGGGGGTGTAGGCCCGAGGAGAGGGTAATCATCTCAGCCTACTATATTGCATAGTAGGTTCCCTACTATCTCAAGCAGTGGTAGATAATTATACACTCATTGCCCCCCTCGGGCCTACCGCAAGCCTAAAAGGCTGCAAAATCTATCTATAGGGTGGAGGGTAGGAAAGCGAAAAGCCGAAAGGCTAATTATAATAGATATTAATGTTGCTGTTCGGAGGGAAGGCATAACTTCGCTTTGAATAGACATTTTTATCTATTTACTTGCTCGCAGAGATAAAGATATATTCTAAATAGTGTATTATATTAGGGGGTATAGGCCCGAGAAGAGGGTAATTATCTTAGCCTGCTGTATTGCATAGTAGGTTCCCTACTATCTTAAGTAGTGGTAGATAATTATACACTTATTGCCCCAAACAACGCGTACCGTTAAAAGCTAGCGGTATGAGGCCTGCCCCACAACTAATATAGAAGTAGGAATATATCTCGTCTTTTTTTGCGCCTATAGGGTATCGTTAAAAGACCGTTTAGGTAACCTAGAACCTAGGTAATATTAAAGGCTGTTAACGACGAACCTAGCGGTATAAGGCCTGCGCCTAATAACCAATATAGGAAGGAGGAAGGGAGAAAGCTGGAAAGCGTTAATTTAAAACCTGTTGAAAAACCCTATGGGAAAAATTGTCAGGAAAGACTACTTATTAACAGCTGCTGTGGAAAGACGCGACGCGAAACTTCGCGATCCTTTAGGGGTAAGATGTTTTATCATAACGACAACACAACGCCGTACGGCATAGTATTATTAAGGCTATAAGACGAATAAACAACAAAATCTCTATTAAATAAGCCTTATTTTAAAGCGAAAAGCTAAAAGGCTGATTGTGATAGATATTGATGTTGCTGTTCGGAGGGAAGGCGTGACTTCGCTTTAAATAGACATTTTTATATTCTCTAAAGCGGCCTTATATAAGTTACCTCCTTACTAGATATATAATTATAAATTTTAATTAAAAGCTAATAACTCGCTAGGCTATAGCCCCCTCTACTAATAATTAATAGATAAGCTAAAAGCAATAAAGTAATACTTAATTAATAACCTAGATAAAGGGTTATTAAGCTAAGTTAAGCCCCTTTTACTTTCCCTATCCTATTTATAAAAAAGCCTAATAAAGGCCTTTGTTTTTATATTAACTATTAAAAGCTAAACGCTATTCCTTAAAAGGATTAGTATCTTATTCCTTTAATTAACGAGACCCTAATACGTTTAAGCTAGGTAAAGATCTTTACTAAACTTAATATTCGCTAAGCTTTTTACCGAATTAGGATAGACCCTATATCTAAAGATTTAATAATATTCTATACCTATTATGGTTTCTATAAATATAAAGTTCTTCCTTTTAAACTAATAAACGGACTAGCTATGTACTAAAGGTATATAAATAACGTTCTTTTTAAATATCTTAATAAATTTTATATGATATACTTAGACAATAAACTTAAGTATTAAGTTTATACTAAGAAGGTCCTAAAGAGACTACAAAACACAGGCTTATAAGTTAATATTAAGAAATGCGAGTTTAGGGTAAAATGTATAAAATACCTTGGGTTTATTATAACTATAAAAGGAATTAAGGTTAACCCTAAAAAGGTAGAGGTAATCTATAACTAGAAGCCCCCTTATATAGTAAAAGAGATCTAATCCTTTCTTAGTTTTTGTAATTTCTACTACTAGTTTATCTATAACTATAAAATTATAGTAAAACCTCTTATATAACTAACTAGGAAGGATACGCCTTTTATCTTTAATAATAACTATATAGAAGCCTTTAAAGAGATAAAGGGTTAGCTTATCTCTTCCTTAGTCCTTTATTACTATAACCTAGACCTTAAATTAATACTAAAAACGGATGCTTCTAATAGGGTCGTAGCGGGAATTTTATTATAGCTATATATAGATAGCGAATAGTACTCTATTGCCTTTTTTTTTAAAAAAAAATAATAGACCTAGCTAAGTATAACTATAAAGTATACGATAAAGAAATGCTAGCTATTATTTAATTACTCTTCTAATAATATGTAGAGCTTAAAGGTATAAACTCCTAGATTAAGATATATATAGATTATAAAGCCCTAAAGTACTTTATAACCATAAAGCAGCTTACTAAATAATAAGCCTAGTAGGCTAAAATACTCTCCTAGTTCTTTTTTATAATTATATATTATTTTAGTAAGTAAAATTCTAAGGTAAATGCCCTAATTTAAAGAGAATAGGATATAGAACCCTAGGATAAGCTAAAGACCCAATATTAGACGAGCGCCCTTTTTTACCTAAAATAGCTTAATCTGCGGATTCTTAAGGGGCTAGACTTTTAGTAAAATAAGCTAGCACTAATAAAGGAGTCCTTAGACAAACTAATAAGGCTAATTAACTACCTCTTAACTATAAACCGCACGGCTAATACCCTAAGGACCTTTTATAATTAAGCTATAAAAGGAAACCCTAATTTTAAAATAGAGGGAGAATTGCTTCTATACTAGGAGCGGCTTATAATCCCTAATATTAATAATTTACGGATAGAACTAATCTACGAGGCTTATTACTAAGTTTTTATAGTATACCCTAATAAGAATAAGACCTATAAAATTATTAACTACTACTACTATTAGCTAAGAATAGTTGCGGATATTAATTAATGTATATAGAACTATAAGGACTACTAAAGAGCTATAACTCTATAAAATAAAACCCTAAGACTACTTAAGCCACTTCTAATACTAAAGCGCCCGTAGTAGTATATCTTTATAGACTTTTATAAACTACCTATAAACTATAACAGATATAGTATTATAATATACTATATAGTGTAGATCTTTATTTTGGCTAGTAGGTTTAACTTAAATATAACTAGTAAAATTCTTTATATAATTTTAAAAGGTCCTAGTCTAATATAGTCTAACTTTTTGCTTAGTTGTTAACTCTTAAAAATTTTATATAGTAGCCATACTTTATCCCCCTCCTTAAGATCTAGTCCCTTAGATCTCTTAGCGTTATAGTACTTTTTTATTCTTTTTTATACTGTTTTTACTAATTCCATAAGGTTTGTATAAAGATTTATTAGTATCTTTATTCTTTCTTTAGCTGTACTACTTATTTTCTTTACTTATTATAGAAATAATAATATTTTTAGCTTATATCCGTAATTCGCCTTAAATAGTAATATACCTATTCCTTCTTATAGTGTTATATTATATATAAACTATATAACTAGTAATAAAGATACCTAATTATTCTATGCGTAATTAATATAATATCTTAGGTACTATTTTAGCGTCTAATTTAATCTTTCCGTCTAACCGTCTGTTTACGGGTAATGCGCTATTAATATTACCACGCGAATTCCTTATTTCGCTAAAAAATACCTTCTAGAATGCTGCTATAAATCTTAAATCTCTATCCAATATAATTTTACTTAGTGCTCCGTGTTTTATAAATACTTTCTTAATATAAATTCTAGCAATATCTTCTACTAAGATTTCTTCTGTGCATGCTATGAAGTAGCGCTATTTAGTTAACTTATTTACTACTATAAGAATTATATCATGCTCTTATTTAGTAATAAGATCTCTTAACTTTAGTATCTTAGTAATAAAGTCCTATAATATAACCTCCTATAGTCTCTCTAATATTTTAATAGGTTATAGCCCTTTATATAGCCTATACCTTATTAGTTTATTCCTTTAGTAATCTAGACACTCTTTTATTACTTTTCTAGTAATGCCCTAGATTCCGTTAATAATATATTCTTCCTAAAGTCTTAACACTAAGCCTATTACTCTATTATATCCTTAAGTTATTCCCTTATAGAAATGTTCTATAAAATGTTCTACAATGCTTTTTAGGATATACTTCACTTCTTAATTTTTATATATATCTACTTATAGATCTTTTAGCTGTGCCTTTAGAATTCTTTATACCTAAAAGCTTTTTAGTATTATATAGACTCTTTCTAGTTTGTTATTTTCTTAGGTTACTACTAGTTTAGGGTAATTATATCTAATTAATCCATCCTTATCTCTGCGTAGCATTGCCCCTAATAGTTTCTTATTGTTTTATAGTTTAGCCTTTTTACTAAGTGCGTTTACCCTTATATTTTTGGTTCCTGTAGTATACTAAATCTTAAAATAGTATTTTGTAAGTATCTAACTTATCTTTAATTAAGTTCTTTAGTTATTAGGAACCCTATTAGGTTCTTATAATCTATTTTAACTATAAATAGTTTTTCTACGCCTTATAAGAATACTCTCTATTTCTTAAGTGCTGTAACTATACCTAACAACTCCTTATTATAGATGTTATAGTTTAGTTTTAGTCGTGTTATCTTCTAACTATCCCTTAATACGTTAACTTGGGCACCCGTGTTATTAATAAGAGCCTACTAATCAAATCAATATAATTTAATACCTATGCTTAGGAATATAAAGCTTCTGATTTTATAGCAAAATAATATATAAGCTTATCTCTAGAGTTAAGTCGCTTGGTATAAAGTCTCTGGCGGTTATACTTCTTGCAGAACAGTATTTTATAGATACTACAGCTAAAATAAGTCCTTAAATGACGCTGCCGCCTAGATAAACGCGTCGTTTAAGTTTTAGTGTTCGCGCACGGGCCTTCTCCTCTAGGTGCTCTAACGTGTTAAAGGATAGTACGCTACTAAGTGCTATGTGTTCTTATGCTTTTATAGTAAATATACTTTTAATATAAAGTCTAATATATCTATTTCTATAACTGTGTCTAGTCCTAGTTAATAGATCTTAAGGATTAGCTCCTAGGTAAATAGCTCCTTAAGTTCTTTAAATGGCTTTTTTTACTTATCTCCCTATACCTATAGTTCCTATTTCTTTATAAGCCTAGTAAACGGTTTAATATTCTTTAACTAATATTCTTACTAACTTACTATAGCTTTGATCTTCTTTAGGTCCATACTAATATAACCTAGTTTAATAATAAATTTAATAAAATTGGTTTTCCTAGTAAAGAACTCGCATTTTTTAATTGCTACTAGCATTTGTTCTTCTTATCCCTTACATAAATAGGGTGCTATATTCTGTGGCCCGTGCGCAGAACATTAAAAACTTTTAAGAGGTTTGGTTTGGTGATGCGGCAGAATGACTTACCGCCTATATATGCACCCTATTGATTGGTGCGCACGGGCCGCATTTTATAGGGCGTGTTTATCTATGCAAGGGATAGTCTCTTTAAAACCTATTTAATGTATTCTTCGTGTTTTTCCTTAGTTATTAAGTAGATAATAATAAACTTATTAAGGCGTTCTCCTAATACACTATTAATTCTCTTTTAAAATATTATTAGTATATTTATTAACCTAAATTGTATAACTAATAGCTTATATAGTCCTTCCTTTAACCTAAAGGCTGGCTTTTATTTATTACTTTCCTTAATTCCAATCTAATAGTACGCTTATCTTAGATCTATCTTTATAAAGATTTACGCATTACCTATTCTATTTTAGATTTCGCTAATTAAGGGTAAAGAATACCTATCCTTCTAAGTAATGCTATTTAACTATCTATAGTTACTACATAGCCTAAGTTTTCCGTTTTTCTTCGGTATAAATAATACTAGATATCCCGCTAAAAACTATAATAGTCTAAGATATCCCTTTTATAAGTTCTCCTAAATAAACTTATTAAGTACTCTTAACTCCTCTTAAGTATGCTTATAGATTAAAAAGAATCTTAAACTTATTTTTAGTTCTAACTCTATCTTATAGTCCTATACTATATAATCTACTAACTTCTTACTTTTTAGGCTTTATAGTTTCTTGCTATACTTATAGTATCTCTTTAGTATATAACTTAAGCCTCGCTTAGTCTCTTTCTAGGTTACTTTAACTTAGTACTATACTATCTTGGTTTATTATTATATTTTATAGCGTTAAGTATCTCTAATATTAACCTATCCTATAATCTAATTAATTTTTAGGTTATATTTCTGTAACCAAGGCCTACTTAATACTGCCTTATCTTGTCCTAATAGTATGATATTAAAAAATATCTTGACTTGTCTTCTTTTAATAGTTATCTAAATAGGTCCTATTTTAAGGTTAATAATCCCTCCTCTATAGGTTATTAGATCTCCTAAAATTGTAATTAATAGGTAAAGTTACTCCTTCTATTTATAAGGCAATCCTATTTTTTTTAAATTACTATTAATAAAATATAGTTTCTTATTACTCCACTATCTATTAACGCTTTAAAATATTAATCCTGCCAATTAACTTATAAATTTAAGTGTTATCCTTAAATTCCTTTAAGGGTCTAAGGCTTTACTACTAGCTCCCTCTAGTTTTATAGGCCTCTACTTTTCCTAACTATTAGTTACTTAATCCTATTATATTTAGCCTACTCTTTAGCTAATATCTAGTTTACTTTTTATCTTTAATATACTATAGACACGCATTCTCTAGGCGCTCCTACTACTATTATCCGTTAAGGCATTTTTCTATAAGGAATTTTTCTAGTTAAAGTATTAAGTTTCCTAACTTTTAAACTTTTACTAGATGCTATCCGTATATATATTTAGCATTTCTATACTATTACTCTTTTAGCGCCTAATATATCCTTATAAGGTACTTCTAATTCATTTCTTTTAGGTTCTTATATATATTATATATATTGTCCATATATATAATCTATTATAGCGTATAATATACTAGGTGCTTTAGGTTAACTCTTAACTTATTTTTATTTTTAAGTTTAAACCTTTATTATACTAATCTAAATGTTATAACTTTATTTACGGGTACTAAAATTTGCCTTTTACTTTTTTAGTCCTCTAACCATTCCTTTAAATCTTTTAATGTTATAATTAAGGCTCCCTTAATATAATTTATAGCCTTTTCTATAATAGGGTGGTCCTAGATAACTCGCTTATCTAACTATATATAGAAGCCTTCCCACTTATTGTTATATTGTTGCCTATACTACTTTTAGTATAGCTGCTAGAGTGTATACAGTTTATCTATAAGGAAGTATCTTCTTATTACTATATCGTGACAGCCCTTTATATATCGTTCTTTAAACCTAGTAGGGATCTCTAGATCCTCTTCCTGTTCTAGTTTAATAAGCTATTTTACTTTTAACGTGCCTATCTTAGGCCTATTAGTTATACTTTATATAGGTGCTCTATCCCTAGTATAACCTAGTATATTAAATCTTTAGTTTAGTTTCTATTCTTACTATATAAGGATTCTCTATCTAAACTCCTCTATAGTTTCTTTTATTTTTTACTTTATAAGTAGGTTCTTAAAGTCTTTTTACTTTTCAATCTTAGTGTCGATTTTTTTATTAGTCCTTATTTATATGTTAAAATCTTAGTTTTATAGAACTCTTAATCCTAAGCTTGCTTTCTTCTTAGGTTTAGCTTTAGCCTTAGTCTAACTAGGCTTCTATAGTGTTCTTATCTTATTTTAAAAATCTTAAATTTTACTTATCTTATCTTAAAAATCTTATACCTTTAGGAAACTTCGTCCTAGGCTTATTTATATATTACTAAACTAAGCCGTTACTCTACTCTATTAGTTGTTATTTATTATAGGTCCTTAAGCGTATCTTATCTCCTTTTAAGAATTTTAAGCGTCTTTTATCTCTTCCTAAGAATCTTAAGCCTATGGCCTTTTGACTTTATTAAGTGGTAAGCTAGCACTAGTAGTCGTCTACTTACTTAATCCTTTTTCTTAGATATTTCTCCTTCTATCTTATAAAGCGATAGATGCTGTATCTAATAGTATTATAATTTCTATTACTAACCCTTATTCTATAGTGGTTTCGGTTTCTGCTTTTAATATAACTTCTTTAAGGTTTATATACTCCTAGTAAGCTACCTTTATTACCTTATTATTGCTAAATATTTTGCCTATATTAAATTTATCGTCCTTAATATCCAATTTATAAGATAGTTTATTAGTTCCTTTAAACTCTACTAATTTTAGCTCCTATAGCTAATAGCTTGCGCTATACTTAGTATCTTTATAAATTTAGTATATGTTATTATAATAAAACGCAAAACTCTTAATTAAACATTCCTTTGTTTTTTGCAGCGTATTATTATCCCTTTATATATTGTCTGCTAGTCTCGTTTCTTTTACTATATAGTAACTCTAACCACTTTTATAGTCTTTAATAAAATAACCTTGTTTTCCGCAATTTATATAAGCTCCTTTTTAAAACTATTTTTCCTATTATAGAGTCCGCCTAAACGTCTTCTGCTACTAAGATCCCTAGTTTAGCCTCTGCTCCTTAGTCCTATAATTACTTAATTCTTAACCTCTAGGTTTCTATAGTTTCTTATTTTACCTTTTAGATTCTTTAGTACTACTTAGGTCTATTAGTTTTGCACTATACTATAGTTTCTAATTTTAACTTTATTGTTGCGTATTCTGCGCCTTATATAACTATAAACCCCTATCCTAACCCTTATTAGTCTATTTCCTTTAGTAAACCCTATTATTAATCTTAATTACTTAATTAATTAGTTCCCTTAGGGTGTCCGCATCTTCTATTAGGATAATTATGTCCTAGACTTTTGCTTTAAGTCCTTGTTTATACTGTGCTATAAGCGCCTTATTATTCTATTTAACTTATATAGCTAATGTTTAAAACTGCGTCGTATACTTAATTACTAAGGTTTATTATACTAGATTCTAAAGCTTTTTTTACTATAGTGGTTGCCTCTAGGTCCCTAAATATTTGCGTAAGTTACTCCGTAAACCTGTTCTAACTGGTAAATATATATTATACTTCTTAGTTAGTAATTGCTATACTATTTTCCTATATCTCTATAAGATAAGGTTTAAACTACTTAAATACCCTTCTTGTTAAGAATAGTCCTATATAGGCTATTTAGTCTATAGCTATTGCTAGCTTTACTCCCTCCTATATAACCTTAAAGTATATTTATATAAGGAATCCTTTAAGTTTTAACTTCTCCCCTAAGAATTGCTCGATAGATAGTAGCTTAATCTTTACTACTCCTATCCCATTAATTTGTTCTTTAAGTATTCTATTATTATCTATTAATTAATTAACTATTACTTATAACTACCCGACCGTAACTAGTTATAAGTTAGTATCTGCTATACTGGTGTCGTTACCTAACCCCAAGGTGGTTGCTGCTATAGACGCTGTTATAACTACTGCTTTTAGTAGCATATTATTTAACTTTGTTAATACTATAACCTTAGTAGTGAATATATAATAAAGCCTTGTAGGAAATACTATGGTAAACTTATTAATAGGCTAGGTATATAGGTAAATAAGAAGTTAATAACGTAATAATAACTAGTGAAGTAGTTGCCTAATAGATTAACTCTAATTATATTCTAAGATTTACTATAAAGAAGAGAACTATCTAGGTAGGGACTGTGGTCCTTAAATACACAATACTACGCCTAAGAAATGTACTAAGTATATTGGTACATTAGTACGTCGGTACGTTGCGTTCTTATATTCCTACGTTCCTACGTTCTAAACTTATAACATAACTAACTACGTAACTTAACTACCCCTTATCCTATAGTTTAACTAGTTCTAGCACCTCCCGTACTTCTACCACTAGTCTATTTATATCTCTCCTTAGTAGTGCCACTACTGCTAATATAAGGTCCGTAACGGTCTCCTCCTAATTCTAAAATAGTTATTACTATAGGTGGCGTTATAGTTACTGTCTTAAGTGGTATATTATTTAACTTCCTTTTACTATAACTATAGTAGTAAATATATAATAAAGCCTTGTAAAAAATACTACGGTGGACTTATTAATAGGCTAGGTATATAGGTATAGGTTAAGTTAATAACAATAATATAACTAGTGGAGTAGGTTGCCTAATAGATTAACTATAAAGAAGAGAACTATTTAGATAGGGACTGTAGTCCTTTAAATATATAATACTGCGCCTAAGAAATATACTAAATACGTTAGTACGTTAGTGTGACGGCGCTGGAGCGCGTCACCTAGTCAGGGGTTCGCTTAAGACTTGGCGTGTGTATATAGACGTGGCCTCACCACCTTCTCTTGCTCCTTAGCTTAATATCTTCGTAATACAGCATTCGTTCGCTTGATCTTGCAAGCATTCGTTCAAGTCTCTGTCGAGACATTTGTTCGATGGTTCGAGCCGTCACAGTTAGTATATTACGTTCCTACGTTTCTACATTTCTATATTCCGAACTTATAACGTAACTAGCTATATAACTTAGCTACCCCTCATTTTATAGCTTAATCAGTTTTAGCGCCTCCTATACTATCTTAACTACCCTATTTATATCTCTTCTTAGCCTCCCTTTTATCTCTACCGTTACCTTTCTTTACTCCTCCACTGTTGTTATAGGGGCGCCGCCGATTATATACCTCCTAAAGATGTCAGATAACTCATATAGAGCTATTCATTAATGAAATAGGTTGATTGATTGATGATCTTGATCGTGTCTTGATAGATGCTTAACCTAGGGCCCCTAGGCTTAGACGAAGATATTTATAATATACGTGACCCGTGCACGTGGCCCGTGCATATCCTACGCCACCAAGAATACAGATTATCTAATATACCCCCTTAGCTTTGACCTAGTTGAGGATGAAGCTAGCCACCTTCTTATATCCGTCCATGCGTTAATTAAACCGTAATCTTATCTAAATCCTTCCCTCTCGCCCTAACCTTCTCCCTTAGGTCCTCTAGTTGCTTCTCCTTATTTAGCCGCTTCTTAATATCCACCATTCCAATTATATTAACGAAGCTCTTAAACCTCTACTTAGGCAGGGCCTTTGTAAGTCTATTAGCAATTATCTCCTTTATCGCTTTCTATTATAATAGCACTTGTTTTATTGCATATTCTTAACACAACTAGTATTAATAGATGTCGACGTGTCGGAGCTTTGTAATTAGCTTTACCGTGTCTTCTATAATTAATTAGAGTATCTAGATGTTATCGCAGTTAATAATTAAGGGCTCGTTTAGGTGTAACGTTATTACTTTAAATAGCCTGCTAATAAAGATAGCTTCCTTTACTGTCTGTAATAGGGCTAATAACTTAGCTTCTATGCTTAACGTCGTAACAGTACCCTACTTGTTTGCTCTCTAGGCGATTGGCCCCCTAAATAGCTTTATAATATATCCTTACAAGCTCTTTCTATTAATGGAGTTGTCCGTAAATAATGCGTCGCTAGCACAGATAAATAATTGCGCTTTACTTCTACTGTCTCCGTCGTCTCGTCCTTAGTCGCGTATTTCTTTATCTCTTCCTTTACCGTTCATTTCTTCCTTATCTCCTCTATAGTAGATTGCTCTGCTTCTTGTGCTATATAGGTACTAGATAACTCTATTTACCGCTTAATAGTGCTTTTAGCTTAGGTCCTAATTAAACCTTACCAGCTGTAATACTATAAAGGCAATATCCGGACGTGTTATAGTGGCTATATAAAGTACTAAACCCAGTTTTCTCTAATATAGCATTGTAGAAGCTAGTAGGGATATAGGACGGACTAATAGGTCTGTATTAGGGGACGGACGCGTTGGACGGATTATACGGTGATTAGTAGGGAGAAGTTCCGATTCTGCCATAGGAGTGTTTAGAAGACGCCCTCTAAGATCTATCTTATACTAGTTAGCTATCTTCTTAATATAGGCTTCTTAGGATAGCTATAGGAGCCTTTAGCTATAATTGCGTAGCACGTAGATTCCTAGGAACCATTTTAGCTCGCTAAGGGTACTTATTTGGTATTTCTTACTTAGCTCCTTAATTTCTTCTTAAGCTTTCTTCTTATTTATCTTTCGGTAGCAGAAGACAATATTATTAACGTAGAAGAAGACGACTATTTTACCTTTTAGCATAATATATGGCTCCTAGGGTACTTCTTTAAAACCCAACTCGTTTAATAAGCTCGTGAGATTCTTCTGCTATAATAGTGGTGATCGTTATAGTCCGTATAGGGCTTTTCTTAAGCGCAGTACTTTGTCTGTCTTTCCTTTATTAAACCCTAGCGGTAGCTTTATATAGACAACCTTATTAAGATCGCAATGGATAAACGCATTAACTGTATCTATCTATATCGTCTCTAGGTTAAATTTTGCAGTAATCGCTATAAGGGTTCGGAAGGTCGTACTAGCTAATATAGTAGCTCTTATAGGTAGGTCTCCTAGGGCCTATTAATTTCCGTAGACTACTAAGCGTGCCTTATATTTCTGGAGAAATCCGTGCTTGTCCGTCTTGTAAATAAACACCTATATTAAGCTAAGGACCTACTATCCCTTTATATACTTCTTATCTATTTCTTAAAACAACCTTATTTAATAATAAGATTATAAATAGGCTCGTTAAGCCTCTTAGAACTAATCTTGAAAAGGATATATATTAAGGTCCTAGATTAACTTAGGTGGCGGAGGTAAGTTCTTCCTATATAATCTAACATCGCGTATTCTGCCTAATTTTAGCTTACTATCGTTAAGTTAACTATTGAGGTTAAACTTCCTTCCTACTAAGAAGGCGCCGTAATAGGCTAACGTAATCCTTTTAGTAATAAAGTCTTTAAACCTATTATCGCTGGCTTCCTTAAACGAGTCTTTAATTGAGTTGTTAGATACCCCCTAAGTGTTAAATGCATCTCCTACTTAATAAGCGACGTTTTAATTAGTACCTTGTATATCTAACTTTATAGAATACTTAACGTAAAAGGCATATAGAGATTCTTCGTCTTCTTTTGTTGGAGGTGGTGTACAGTATATATCTTTAAGAGCTCTTATAAGCTCAAGATCTGCTAACTTATTAAAGGCTTAAACTAGCTTATTAACGTCGTCGTCTTCCTCTTAAATTGACGGTTTAAATACTTCTTTATTATCTTCTAGAAGGACCTCGTTCTTAGTCTGGGTATTAAGTAGTTAAATCTTCTTAATTAGTGTATCTAATTTAGCGTATAGGTCCTCTAAGATATCTATTTACTTACCGTTAAAGAACGTCTTTTTATTGAAGATGATATCCCTTATAGAGATAATAATACCCTTATATAGGATCTATATCCTGTAGATATTTATAGAGTTATAGCCGACGAGATAGCCGATATGGGCTCGCAGATCTAGCTTGCTTAGCCTTTTCTTCCTTAGCTAGGCGTCTAGCGTTATCGCGTACGCCCTATAGCCGTAGGCTTTTAGGTACGCTAGTTGCGGCTTTCTTAATTTCCTATTAGCTAGGAAGGTATAGAACCTCTTATATAGCAATATCTAACCGTTACTTTCTCGTGGCGTTTAATCTTAAAGGTAGATTGTATAGTTAACTATCTCGTTCTATAGGTCGTGTAGTAAATTAGCAGCAATTCTTATTACTCGTGCTCTCTTAATAATTACACCCCTTAAGCGTTTGGCGGTACTGTTCTAAGCTTAGATATATGGCGCTAAAGGCTTAAATATAATCCCTTAAGTCCGTAGCCATTTAAGGGTTCTCCTTCTCCCTAGCTCGTTGTCTAATCTAATAGTGTTAACTTTAAGGTTATACCTTAGACGAATCTACTAGACAAAATCTTTAAGCACCTATAGTGTCTCCTTCTCCCTACTATACGTTATTATAAAGTACGGGAAGGATCTTCCTAAGTAGGTGTTATGGATAAGTATAACTTGTATAAATCTAGCATGCGCTTCCTTAAGGTTAGTTTAGTTAATATAGAGGTTAAGATAGGGTTTATTAATCTTTTATTTTAAGAACCTTCTTAAGACCTAATGCTTGATTTTGGCGAGACTGTAATATTAACATTCCGTTATCTTTAGGCCTTAAAGCTTAACTCTTAAGGCGTTAAGACCTAAATAATGAAGGCTTATAGGTCCTGGATAACCTAGACGTAAATGCTATAGATATACATCTCCTTTTGAATTTGGATAAGCGTCTTTTAATAATACTCTACGCTTCTATTAGCGTAGCAGTCAGCTTATATTAAACGCTAATAGACTTCCTAGTTAGATATATTTGATAGTCTATTATCTATAACGTTCTTCTATTTAATATAGGACTAAATTATCCTTTTAAACTAAAAGATTGTTCTCTCCTTTATTATCCTAGTAGTACCTTTATTTTTAAAGTAGACGGAACAACACTAAATTTGTATTAAAGTCCGTATAAAAGGCAACGTCCTTAAGACGTAGGATTCCCTTACTCTTGTCTAGTTTTGTAACTTGGATAGTAATATTACTATAGCTTAGTATAGGCACTTCTAAGCTACCGGCGATAACGTATTTAAGTCTTAGAGCTTTTCTAAAGTTATAGAAATAAGAGAGGTTATTAAAGATATAGAGAGTAGTTCCTAAGTTAAGAATAGTTAATAGCTTTAGTGGATGGATTTAACCTATGTAATACGATTCTAGAAATATTGCATTAGCTTCTCCCTTAATCTTAACTTCCTAACTCTCGTCCTATTGTTATTAAGCTTCGTTAGCATCTAATTCCTTAAGCTTAAGTCGTTCTACTTAGGTAGCTAGATCCTTATTATACTCTACCTTTTTATATACCTTCTTTATACGTGTACCCTCGGCGTTAAATCCTTTAGGCCTTTTGCACTTAAATAGATACTAATAGTTAGGAAGGGTATATCCCCTTATATTACATGCTAGGCATTTTAGGTTTTTTGACTTCTTAAAAGACGTCTCTTTAGTTAAATTTATCCCTGCCCTTTTTTAACTACAAGATAAGCTATTCCCTCTTCCCTTTTAGACTTTAGTAGTAGAGATATCCTCTTTAAATTCTCCTACGAAGTCTACGTTAAATGCACTCCCTCTAGTAGTTAAGGATAGTACGACTTTTAAAAGGTTTGCGAATGCTTCCCGTAGCTCTATTGCTACTTTATAGTATTCTAATAAGTAAGCCTTTTTGGTATTATTGGCCTGTTTAGTGTATATAACAAAATAGGTTTCGCTTATAGGTCGTATTATATTTACAAGGTCTATAAGCTAAATCCTATTAGTTATCTATAAAAGGTTATACTTCTCTACTATCTTTATTATATACTCCCATTGGTTAAGCCACTAGGTAACCTTTATCTGCTTAAGTCCCTTAAGTAATTCTATATACTGTAGTTATACCTTCCTTATTATAAAGTTCTTTAAGGGCTTAGTATCTTCTTTTAACTAAGTTAGCCATTCCTTAACTATAAGGGAAGGGTTAAGCAGTAGCTTCTTTTAAATTAATACTGTAGACGTAATCTAGGTATAGATCTGTTAGAGATAATCTTCCTATCTTAGGAAATACTTTATGTCCTAGTCGTAGTATCGTCTACTATTGTCGTACGCTTTCTACTAATTCGTCGAGAGCTGTATATATAAGGTTGCATTCTTATTGAGATCTATAACCTTTAAATAAGGTAGTTTTTCAAGTAGACCTTCTTAAGGTGCTTCTGTGGCTAGGTTAACTTAGGCCCAAATTTGCTAATCCACGAGGGCTTGTAGTTGCCAGATCTATTACTCCTAGTCTTTTGGCTTATTGAGGATGATTGTAGTAGACGAACTCGACGTCGGTGGAGTCATTTGACTGATAGGCAGATGGGAATTGAGATGGAATTCGACGTTAGGATCGTCCTTGTTATTAGGATCGTCCTTGTCGTCAGGATCGTCCTTTGACGATTGAGGTGGAATCTCGTGGAATCTCGTCCTGTGATAATTGAGGTAGGATTTCGATCAGGGTCGTCTTGTGACGATGAGGTGTCAGAGTCTGACGATGAGGTAGAATTTCTTCAAATGATTGAGTAATAGCTGAATAGCTTCTTGTGTCGGCGGACCGGGCTTATAACTGTCAGATAACTTATATAGAGCTTGTGAGGGGATCTTGTAGACAGGGGGCTATAAGGACACGATTGGAACAGGATAGATTAGTGAGAGAGACGAATCCTTAAGGGGGTAAGGCCTCTGGGATTGTGGAGACTATATACTACGGGCACGTGCCTCTGGCACGTGACCGGTGACTATCTAAGGGGCGTCTGGGGGTTGTCCTGAGGGCAACCCGAGGTGTCCGCAATAATATCCCTTATATTGCCCCCCCCCTTCTTGCGGTCGGCCCCTAATCGCCATTACCTTGCGGTAGGGAGATTATAAGGGCTCGTCCCGGAAGAGGTTCGGAGAGATGTCGGAGAGGTATTGGTATGCCGCTGTATATTATCTATCTATCTAACCCCTGCTTTAAACTCCTAAAAAACCTTAATGAGGAAAAAACATAACTGGAGAAAAGACGCGAGGATTGCTAGGAGACCTATTAGAAGCCTACTGGAAGTATGCCGGTGACTACCTAGGCTAATATAGGGATTTTTATGCAACTCTGCTTCTAAGCCTTTATACTAGTCTGCAATCAATTACGAGTATTATAGGCAATTTAGTGTTCTAGTATAGTTCCGTAGAACCTTTTAGTATGGGATTTAATGTACAAAGCCTTGGCTTGCCGTTGTCTTTGACTGCTAAGATATGGTCTATAATTCTTTCTTATAATCCTTTTCTTATGATCCTCTGTATCACTAACGCATTACTCCCACATTTGCCCTTAGGCTATTAGATGCGGTTAAGGTATTAATTAGTTAGTTAAAGAGACTTATCTCTTAAGATTTGGTATATATGCTTTTAAATCTNGTAGTCCTNTNCTNTATATTTNGCGTAGCTCTACTACCTAGNAAATAGGGACATTTNGNNATAGNAATTGTAGCTATTATACGATTGTTAAGAACGTCTATGACGTTGTTCTTTAATACTATAGTATTATTTTAGGTCTAATTTAACCTATATACGTCTTTAATTTGACGTCTTAATTGCCTTCCCCCGGCCGCGTAGTTAGTTTTTGTAAGGAAGTAATAGTTAAATGACTTATATGCGTGTTTCCTTCCTTCTGAATAGCGCTATTATAACAGAGTTATATTGGCAAGATTGCGGCTATTTACTAAAAGGGTATTGGATGGTGAAGTATAAGGACACCTTTGCTTATTAAGCTGCTCCTTTTCCTTAATACCTTACTTTCCTATTATTAACCTTTGTCCAATTTTGGACGTATCTTCGATATATTATTAAGATTTTCTTCTTTTCCATTAATAATTTAATATGCCTCTTTATTCTCCTACTGACTGCTCTTCTAAGTAGATTCTATAGTGTATCCTAGCCTTACCTTTATATATAGAACCCCAACCTCCGCTGACTCGTAACTAGTGCTAGTCCTACCTAAATGATTTTGCCTATACGTCTTTAAAAGACTAGAAATCTAATGATAGGATTCTAGAGGCTTGTAATAAGATGCACTGCGTTAGATCCAATACCTTTAGTCCTTATAATCGATGCATGCGTATT
Source organism: Cenococcum geophilum 1.58 (assembly GCF_001692895.1). NCBI lineage: Eukaryota > Fungi > Ascomycota > Dothideomycetes > Gloniales > Gloniaceae > Cenococcum > Cenococcum geophilum. The sequence goes on from NW_027137576.1 coordinate 941,459, forward strand.
AAGAGCGGCAGTTGCGTTAAGGTAAGCTTTTCTATCTTTAATAGATTTCTATTGCTAACTTTAAGCTTTAATAGCCTGGGCCTAAGTGGCGACGTTCCTTTAATGTCCTTGACTACTATATTGCCTAGGCTCTCTCTTATTTTAGCGTAAATGCTAAACAACTTGGCCGAATTTGAGACTATGCCACGGCCATCTATACTACCCATAATTCTTAGCAAGCTAGCCAGCAACGCCTAATATAAGAGTAAGGTTGGTATACTAAGGATAGGGTGAGGGATGGGGGTGATAAGAAGAAGGTTGCCATTTACTATAGGAAGGAGTTTGTGTATACGCGTTAAGTTTTAAAAGAGCATAACATAATAAGGTATTAGGTAGGTTACCCTTTAGGTATCTAGCGGATAGGTAACTAATAGTTGCCGTAGCAAGGTCTTGGTGGTTCTAGACTGTGCCAGCTAGCTAACGTCTCTGTTCATTCTGGGCTTAAGCGTGTCTTTATTGACTATAAGCTTATGCCGCAAGAACTTCGTTGGTATTGGTTTGGACCTGATGTTAGTGTTAAGCGTTTAAAAGTCTCTGCTCCAGCTACACCTTATTGTCCTACCCCTATTTTTATGCCTATTTGTACGCCTACTAAGGCATCTAGATCCCATTCTCGTTAGCTATCACTTAGTAGCCCAATAGATACTAATCCTACTCCTAATAATGATAAGGCGTAGTGGCTTTTTAGATTGGGCATTTATAGTTTAGACTTTTGGGATTCGTTCTTGTATATAGTAGCAATCGAGGACCTTAATTAGGTGCTTAGGAAGGCCTTATAAGGCTTTTAGAAAGGGCTTAGAAGCCCTANGAANNATATTCCTANTATANATTNATNAATAGNAATNCAATTCTAGCAAAATGCCNTATTAACTCTATGCTATATACGTGAAAAGGCTAAGGACCCGTCCTGCCTTAGGCCGTAGCCCTATCCCTATAGTTTCCGGAGCCTGTCCGTTCTATATCCGATTTGACCTATTTACTCTTTTCGCGAGCTTTCTTCTTAGGTCGCGATAATACTATAGTATTAGAGCGCTTTTTATAACTTGCAGATTATAGACCTTGGTCCTAATATTCTTTTAGAATATCTTTATAATAATTAAGGTAATCCTTTAGTTCCCATATAGAGTCCTCCGCGGGCCAGCCTAGCTATTTAACTTCAAATTGAAGCTTGTTCTTAACAGACTTATAGCGTAGTATAGCTTTAACCTCATACCGCTCGCCTACTACCTTAGGGTGTTTAATTAGACCTAGACGGAAGTTCTTTTTCGGCGGTGGTCTATGCTATAGCTCTAGTAGGTTTATATAAAACACTAGATGTATATGGGCCATAGATGGGGGTAGCTGGAGATAATAGGCTAGCTTACCAATTCGTTTCTTAACTTAGAAGGGACCTAGGTATCTTGTATTAAGCTTCTTTAATAGTTAACGGGTTTTAATATTCGTTAAACGTAATAGAACCTTATCGCCTACTCCGAAATGCTTGTCCTGGTGCTTGCGGTTATATTAAAGTCTCTACTACTCTTAGGCATCTTGTAGGCTCTGCTTTATATACTTTTATTACTCCTTTTATTTCTAGAGGTATCCTTATACTCTTTGGTGGATGTCCTTAGACTTTCTGGTAGGATCCTATAACTAATTATACGGCCTTAGCTAGTGATTGTCGGGTATACTATTAAACCCAAATGGTTGAACGCTATAGGCAATCTGGATTGGTATATACTTATACAATATATATTACTTTAAATTATAAGCGTACTCCGCGTACGGAAGTAGCTTATACCAGTTATCTTACTAGTAGTTCAAATATATCTATAGGTAAAACTCCAGTTCCTAGTTCTGGCGTTCCGTTTACCTATCCGTCTGCGGGTGGAAAGCCGTACTATACTGGTAGTCTATCTTTAAATGGAAGCATAGATCCAACTAGTACTAACTTATAAAGACGCTGCCCCTATTAGTAATAATAGAGTATAGCTAATCTACTTTAAGAAAGCATTTCTCCTTAATTAGGTTAGCGAGCTCTTATATATTAATCGTCTTATTAACGGGAAGGTATTAGACGTACTTTAAAAACCTATTAATAAGTATAAGGACCAAATCGTATGTTCGTCCTTAGCCATCTTTAGATGGCGGGAGATCCGTAATGAAGTCTATGGCGTAATATTGCCATAGCTTACTGGCGGGGGGAACTAATTTAAGTAGACCCCATAGCTTGTGCCTGCGGATCTTATATACTTAACACTTCTCACAATGGCTAATATACTCCTTTACTTCCTAATTAAGCCTTAGCCAATAGTATTTGCGCTAAAGTAATTCCACTGTCTTTACTTGACCATAGTGGCCGCCCAAAGGATCATCGTAATTCTTTATAAGAATCTTCTGTTGTAGATTTGCTTCTTATAGCACCTAAACCTTACCACCTCTACGCAGTAGGCCTATTGGGTTTAGTTCCTAATAGTGGCGCCTAACAGCTTCCTTTCTGTCACGTTTCCGGTCTACTTTTATATTAAGAATGGTATAGGAAGCGTCCCTCTGTTACACCTCACAGATAAGATCCGTTAACCCTTCGGATAGTTCCCAGGTAAAAGCTATTTCGTCCCGTACTGCTCTAAGTATAAGACTAGATGGTACTATGGATCTTGCAACTTTTTAATACGCGTACATTAGAAAGGCCGCTACGAGGTTAAAGTCCTTTAGTTATTACAGGGCTCTAAGTTCCGATTGCTCTATAGCTTCGCTATTGGCTTAAGGGGATAGCTTAGCAATTAGGGATGGTGTATTACTAGGTTCTGAGAATATATCAGGGACGTCCTATCTAGGTATATTCGGACCCTTATCGGTAACGGACCGGGTACCAGCCGGAACGTTAGTGGAAACTAATAGGGCTTACACCGCCTAAGACTTAGTATATAGAGCTGTAGGTGCTTAAGCATCCTATACCCGGAGCTTGTTCTGTAATATAGGGAGTAAGATATCTATTATCTATTTTCCTTCTCCCGTTTTAAAGCCTTTAGTATAATCTAGCCGTCGTGACGGTCCATCGGCAGGGTTGTTTTCCCCTAGCTTATATTTAATCTTAAAATTAAATCGCGTAAGCTCCTCTGCCTATCTGGCTTATTAAGGTATAAGCTCCTTTATAGTTATAAAGTAGCGTAGATTATAGTAATCTGAGAGTATACGAGTGGTATAGCTTGCGTGCTTAAGGTAGTGTCGCTACTATTTAAAGCAGTCGACTATAGCCAGCAGTTCCTTATTATGGGTATAATACCTAACTTTAAGTCCCTGGAATTTTCTGCTATAAAATACTACTAGTCTCTAATAGAGCTGGGTAGCGTCCGGATACCTATTAGGTTGCAGTAGGATACCAGCAAGGGCAAAATTCAATACATTAGTAATCATTATTAATGGCTAATCTAGGTTAAAATGCCGCAGCAATAAAGCTTCCGTAAACTTTACGTGAAGTTTTTAAAAGGCCTCCTAGACCTTTCCGGGCTATAACTATAGCTTATACCATTTAGTTGGTCCCTTCTTAGTTTTCTTCCTTGCCGCCTTTAAGCTTTTTACTTCTTAGGTTGGGTCTTAGGAAGCTTCCGCAATATAGTTAAATAGGTATTAAGCAACGTCCGAGTAGTTATAAATAAAGCGCCTATAGAAATTGGCAAAGCCTAGGAACACTTAAATATCCTAGTAGCTCTCTGGCTCCGGCCACTCCTAAATTATCTACACCCGTACTAGGTCCATAACTACACCTATAGGCGTTATAATATAACCTAGGAACTCGACCTGCTTAGTGTTAAAGACACACTTTAACGCTTTGGCGTAGAGGCCCTAATCATCTAAATATTCCAGCACTTCGCGGACGTGTTGCTCGTGTTAATCCTTGTCTTCTAAGTAGATCAAGATATTATCTAAATAGACGACGTATATACGGTCGACTAGTCCCCCTAAGGCTCTGTAAATATATAATTAGAATATCATAGGCGTATTAGCTAGCCTAAAAGGCATTACTAGATACTTAAAGTAGCCATATTAGGTCTTAAAAGCGGTCTTCCACTTATCCCCTTCTTTAATACGGAGCCTATAATAGGCGTCTTATAAATCCAACTTCGTAAAGATCTTCGCCCTAGATAGTTAATCCAGCATTTCACTAACTAATAGTAGTGGGTAACGGTTCTTAATTGTAATCTTATTAAGACCGCGATAGTTTACGTATAGCCTTATGGTTCCATCTAGTTTTAGAACGAAGAGGATCAGCGCGCCTAACGGCGACTTACTGGGCCAGATCCATCCCTTTTTTAGTAAACTATTAAGGTACTCCTATAGGATCTTAAGCTCTTTACGTAAGAGGTTATAGATAGGAAGGTTTAGTAGTTATTTACCTTCTTCTAGATTAATTACGTAATCGTACTTTAAGTTCTACGGTAGGACTTTAGCTCTCCTGCCCGAAAATACCCTTAGTAAGTCTTTTAGGCCTACTAGAATATTTAACAAATCAGGGTCGCGTTCGTCCTCCGCGTTATCGTCAGGTAGGTCCCGGAGCTCCCTCGGGATGCTTACGGGCAGCGTCATGCGCTATAGTGGTTGCTCATACATAGTTGCCACCGTATATTAAACCGTTTTATACAGTAGCCAATAGAGGGTAGGGAACTCCTTAACGCAGCGTTTAAGGTGCCGTAGTATACTCTCCGTATATTGCTTAAGCTAGAGTAACCTATAGCGGTTAAAGTATCTCGTAAGATCCTTAAGATCGCCGCCTCCCTATAATGTCTCCGCGACCTATCCAGTAGTTCCCTATAGGGTCTCTATTATAGAGGGGTTATCACCTATGCTAAGCTCTATACCCATCTTGCTATTAAATAGGGGTTGGATCTAATACTCCTTTAGGTATAGAGCGTATACTATTTCGCCTAGGGCTACATTCTTTAGGATATCCTTTAGGCTTATTAGTAATATGCGCCCTTCCAAATCTTCATTATTCTACTATTTAAAGGCTCCTATCTTAAAGCGTATTTTAGGATCTGCTTCCGCAAGCCAAGGGTATCTAAGGATAAGGTTATAACCTACAAAGTTAGCCGCCCAGAAGGGTTGCGGGCCGACCGCCTTGGTGTAGTTATATATATTAGCTACTAATACTATAAGCTTATAGGCACTATATAGCTTAATCCAATGCTTATCTAGGAAGCCTATAATAGGTTTCCGCTACCTTTACAATAGGATAAGTTTATGCTCTTTTACCAAATCATATTATATAAGATTGATTTTAGTGCCGCTATTATATAGTGCTTAGAACTGTTATACCTCACCTATAGGGAGTATTATTTCTAGCTTAATAGTAATACAGAGAGTCTCTTCTTCCGTATCTTGCCCTAGTTATAGCTAGAAAAGGTCCGTAACTAAAGCTTTTCTTTTTTTGGATTATTAGTGCGGTTATTACCCTACTTATTTTTCCAATAAGATCTGCCTCTAGAGTTTTCTCTTAACTTTTTAAAGTATTTCTGTAAAGGTGCTAGATGGGTATCGGGTTAGCCCTAGGAGTCTTTCCCGTTATTTAAGGTTCCTAACTTTAACCCTTTTAAAGTTCTCTTTAAGAATGGCTTCTTTAAAGGTTAGGTCTGCCCTATATTACTATTAGAGTACCCGCGCTTCTAGTAACCCCCTAGCTTTCTACTAGAAGAGGTCTAGTTCCTTACCGCGTCTTTAGCGTTTAGAACTACTCGTTCAAAATCCGTATATATAGTAATCCGCAATAGGGCTCCCACGCGCTTTATTTTGTCACGAATTACTAGCTTAATTCTAGCCTAGATAAACCCAATCTTCTCCTTCTTACGGATGCTACCGTCCTTATTTTTAAAGGGCTCTAAATCCATCTATTAAGCACGAGTTTCTACGAAGTTTATAAACTAGCGGAAGTTATAGCGGTCTAGCTGTGTCCTATTCCAGAATAGCTTTATATTATTATATTGTATAACATATAGATTTTAAGTCTATTTCTTTAGAAAGGTTTGCAGCTATGGCTATATAGTGATTTACTCTTTATTAAGCTAATTAAGTGCAATCTGGTTTAGCGATTGGTCTTTAATCTTACTAATAATCCAGCGTATACGCTCTTTGGTATTATCTCGTATTATTAGCATCTTAAAGAAGTTATCTACCTTACAAACCCAATCGTCCAACTATTAGGCGTTAGGTCTGTAGCGGAGTTCTAGACTACTAAAGGCCTTAGCTAGTCGGTCTATATCCTTTTTCCGTTTATAGCGTAGATAACTCTCTAAGTCTTCTACACCTCCTTAGGTAGGTACTAGGTAGCTTCTAGAAAGCCCTTAGCCTTAACTAGGTTGTAAAAGAATTTACCTGGCTTGGATTAGACCCTACTAGATCTGGATTTGCCCTTAAAGGGTTCTAATATGTTTATTAGTAGCTTCCTCCCGTATAGCTTCTAAGAGCCTTATAACAGCTTCCCAATATCTGTCTTAAAGGAGATCGGTATAGGGCTCTTAACCTTCCGAACTTGGGCCTGGGGAGGCTCCTACTATAGAGGTAGTATTGGTACTAATAGCTAGTATAGGCTTCCCAACGAGGCTCGGGTCCTAAGTTAGTAATTAGCTTAGATTACCTAAAGGGGTAGGCCCGCTTGGCTCGTAAGCAGTCTATATACTACTACTATACTAATTGTGGGCTGGTGGTCTTCTAGAAGGGTTCCGGTTGGTTCCCTAGTTAAACGCGTTAGTATATTCCTCTGGCATTTCTAGCTTAGGGGAAGATCTTAGAGTCGCCTCTGGCGCTTAATCTTCCAATTAGCCTAGGTGGGGCCGGAGGGGTTCTAGTTGCTTTCCGGCAGCGTTGCGACCGTCGTAGAGGGTGTCTGCGTTTTCCTTAGTGGTAACTGTAGGTATACAAGAGTCTTTAAGCTCCTGGAGCATCTAGGTATTGGGGCTCATTCGGCCGTCTTGCCTAGAGGGTTATATTATCGCAATCTCTCGCTATTGGAGGGACCTTTCTGCCTTTGCGTGATGGCTTTCTATAAGGTATCCGTGGAGTTTCTGTTTAGGTTATCGCGAGATTTTTAAGGGAGGATAGTGGTTGTTAATAAAAGATATAAACAAACAATCTAGTCCTTAAAGCTAACTGCCCTTTTAAAAAAGAGTAGGAAGGATTTAAATGTGAGGGGATCTTGTAGACAGGGGGCTATAAGGACACGATTGGAATAGGATAGATTAGTGAGAGAGACGAATCCTTAAGGGGGTAAGGCCTTTGGGATCGTAGAGACTATATACTATGGGCATGTGCCTCTGGCATGTGACCGGCGACTATTTGAGGGGCGTCCGGGGGTTGTCCTGAGGGCAACCCGAGGTGTCCGCAATAATATCCCTTATAGAGCTATTCATTGATAAAATAGGTTGATTGATTGATGATCTTGATCGTGTCTTAATGGATGCTTGACCTAGGGCCCTTGGGCTTAGACGAAGATATTTACAATACACGTGACCCGTGCACGTGGCCCGTGGCCCGTGCACGTCCTACGCTACCGAGAATACAGATTATCTGACAAAAGACGTATTACTACGACGCTAGCTACAACCAACGATTTTACTATAATTAGTCTGCTATAGAGTAGACGGCCTCCACTATAACCAGTCTACCATAGAGTAGACGACCTCCACTATAACTAGTCTGCTACAGAGTAGACGACCTCCACTATAACTAGTCTATAGCCATCGTGCTGTAGACGACCTCTCCTGCAACTAGTCGCACGGCCGCACCGTAGACGCACCGTAGACGCACCGCAGACGCGCCATAGACGCGCCGCAGACGCAGATAACAACTACTACCACCATTACCGCAAACCTACTACCATTACCGCAGACGTACCGCCGTTGCCGCAGTACTACCAATACCGCAGACGTACCGTAGGCTATTAGGCCATCGCGATATAGATAACTACTATAACTACCACAACTACTATAACTACTATAACCACTATAACTACCGTATAGGCATACCGCAGATGCGCTAGGGTAGCTATAGTAGGGGGAAAGGGGTCGGCCCGTGTTACTTTAGTACGTAAAATATAAGGTATATAGGCGAATTGGTGTTTATACCCTATACAGACAACCTTATAAAAAAATTTCCTATGGGAGTAGGTTTATGTAATAAGGTTCGCCCTTATAAAATACCCGTTTTCTAGAACGTAAATCTAGGATTAATGATCTACTTTTGGGGAGAGTAGCTATTAATTACTAATTCCCTACCTATTTCTTTAGTAAGGAGGAGGAACAAGGTACAGGATTAAAAAGTCGTATAGGAATAGCTAGTAGTTGTCTCTAAGCTGGCAAACTATATAGCTTTCTTTGTTCTTATATGCAAAACATAACTAAAATCTATCTTTTAGAGCGCTTTTTCTACTCTAGGAACGGCAGAAATAGATAAAAGAGCCAGGATTTCCTTAGTGCGATTTTCTTAGTATAAACTAGACTATAATAAGCAAATATTAAAACAAAATACCAATAGGCTAGGAGCTCCCCCTAGTATTTAAAATGGGCTAGAGTGTCCACTTAGCTACTAGTACATATTAAGCTGCCTAGGAAGGATTCATATATATAGAACTATAGCGCTATAGCCTAGAGGCTGCATACGTAGTATTATACGTAGTATAATACGACGGATATAAAAAAATATAAAAAATATAAAAAAATCTCTTTTTAGTAGTTATACTACTGCTAATATAAGGTCTGTAATAGCCTAAGTTCTTTATAGGTAACTTAGCTAGGTTACTACTAACCTTTTAGGTTATTAGCATAGGTAGTATAATATAGGTAGTTTAGGGGCGGTATAGTATACGGATTTGTTATAGGTTAAGCTATATATATTTCTTAAAGGCCTAGTCCCTATATATAGTATCTATTTAGTAAATAGTATTAATTTAGGGCTATATAAGGTTTTCTTTTATAAAGGAAGAGGTTAAGGGTAGAGTTTTAGGCCAAATAAGCCGTCTACTCTATATATTAAGCTATAAGCCTAAATAGGCTAGCTATTTTCTTCCTAAGATTATATTATAGCTCCCTAGGTCTATAATAAGAAAGGGGATATTATACTACCTTTGTCCATTAACACGAAGGTAAATCCGTAAAATAGTTATAATAGGTAGCCCTATCTGTCCATTATACCTATAGATAGAAATTAGTTTAGGCAGTTCTTTAAGGGGTATATTTAAAATTTTAGCTAGCTTTACAGTATACTGGGTATTTATTAAGGTAAAGATATTTACTTTAGAGTTAGCTAAAGTAGAGGTTAAAACTTAGTATCTATTACGGAAAAAAGTATAAGGGATAGTGTAGCTTTTCTACTAACTAGCCAGCCTAGATTAATATATAACATATTAATCCCTTTTAACCCTAAAAAGAAGTTTTTCTCTAGGGTTCCTTTTTTTTCTAACTCTACGCTATTATCCTAGATTAATAGGGCTTTGTCCCTCTTTATATTTATTAGGCAGTCCTTTACTATATAGCCCTTTTAACCATAAGAGAAGTAAGCTCCTTAATTACTAAGGGCCTATATATAGGGGTTGCTCTATATAGGCCGAGTATTCGCTAGACCTATAGTAGGGCTAGCCATATAGCCAGCTACTAAATTAACGGCAGACTATACGGTAGGTGCTATAGGAGTTGCCAATTATACTAGGGTACTATAGGCTGTTCTTATATTACTTATAGTCTGATTTAAAGGGTTTTTAGCTTTATCCTATTTAGCACATGCCTTAATTTAATAGAGGCCTTAGTTAATAGCTAAGCACTAATCTATAAGTTCCTTTAGCGTCTATACAGTAGTAAAAACTAGTAGTAGGGCTTACTATAGGTCTAGGGTAAGCTTGTTAAATAGGTCTAGTATTAGATTTTTCTAGGGAATTTGGGCCTAGCCGGCTAGGTATAGAAAGCGGGTTTAAAAGGCTAAGAAGGTCTTTATTATTTTATATTTAGGCTTTTATAATTAAGCTAGGCGTTTTATACTTTAAAGGGGTCCTTATAAATAAAAAATAGGTAGATAATTATCTTTTCTTTAGATAGGAAAGGATCTGCTAAGTCCTATATATATTATAAACGTAGGTATATCTATGCGTCTTTACCAGTACGGCCATAAACATAAGCTATTTTAGCCTAAGTAGTAGGAAAGTGGTCCGTATTAACTTTAAGCTTATCCTATACTTAAAGCTTCCAATTATTAAATATAGGGTTAGTTTCGTTTGTAAGTAATAGGGGATCTATAACCTTTGCAGACTGTAATAATGCTAATACTATACGTTAGGCTAGGGTTTTAAGGATTATAGTAAGTCTCTAGGTATCTAATAACTCTTTACTAGGTATAGGGGGTTCTCTAGCTTTAAGTAGCTCTTAAAGTTGTTTAATTTCGGCATTAGCTACTATAAGCTCTACCTAGGAGTTTAAGTTAGTTGCTATTTTACTATTAGAGGTATTTAAGGGTCCTACAGCTACTTAACCAACTACTATGTTTCTTGGCATAGTAGTATAGTTATTAGGGTAACTTTTAGTAGGATTCTATAGGGGTTTTAGTCTATACATATTCTATAGGTCTTGTTATTCTTTTTTATTTTTTTATTTTTGTTCTATTCTTTAAGTTCTAGTAATAGTCTTTAGGTCTACTTTTATATTCTATTTTTATTCGTGGTCCTATAGATATATTTAAGTTCCTTCTTAAGAAAAAGAGTACATAAGCTTTGGATAATATTAGCGACTTAATTAATCGAGATACGAGCATGATAAGAGGGACGCGCAAGCCTATATAATTAGATTTGTCTATAAATAAGGATCTAAAGCTAGAGAAAGAAAAGGAGAAAAATAGTAGCGCCGCTTAAAGTTTTATATAACCGCAATTTACTATTACATAACCACAATCCGCCGTAATCTGCCGCAATTTGCCGTCGTCGTAATACTAATGCACTATTTTAATTCTAAGCCGTAGCTATCTATTAGCTCTACCTATACTAGGCCCTTAATTTATTACTACTAAAGCTAATAAGTTTTTACTAGGTACTATAAACCTAATAAACTACTTATAACCACCTATAAACTTTAAGAATAATATTAATGCGCTATTTAACCTCTACGCGCTCCTTTTCTAGTACGGCCTTATAGTAGTAGCCTATAAGAACTATTTCTCAGTAGTTAACAGCTTGGAGTTATACTATATACTTAAAGAAATCTCCCCCTACCTAGCTAAGTTATATAAACTAGGCAAATAGATTACTTACTGCATATTTAGTACTTCCTAGCTATAAATAGATGTGCTTAAAGCCAAAACCTTATAAGCCTATATCTTTATAATTTACTTAGGTTATATAGATTACGGTATTTTACTTACGGTATTTAAGGATCTAATAGTATACTAATTACTCCCTAGGGCAGCTATTATCTCCTCTTTAGTAAAAAAGGATAAGTAGCCTATTATTAGGGATATTCTAGCTTAAGTAGTAATACACGGCCTATCGCTACTAGATATTAACACTAATGCTATATTTACCCTTATATTTACTAGATTTTTATAAATAGGTAAAATTATATATATTACGGCAGAGCTTAAAAACCAAATAATCTTCTTAGTAAAAAAGGCCACCTAATATAATATTTCCTTTATACCTAGTAGGATAACATTCCGCCTTAATAGAGTAAAACTAATATGTAATACTAGGGCGTTAATATTGCTATTACGACGGTAGGTAGCCTATTATATTAAGTTACTACTATAATAAAGCTATTTAATAGGGACCCTTAACCCCTTAACTCCCCTTTATTTAGTTTTAATAGTAAACCTTTTACCTCTCTAGGGGCTTGCAAAATCCTTTTTATTGCAGAGTAAGTATAAGCGATAATAATATATAGCAAAATAGATATTATTAAGCTATATACATAAACTATATAATAATATTAAGACGTTATATAAGGAGAGAAGGTAGGGAAACGGGCAGAAAGGGTATATATTATTAGCTTAGTTACTTAGTTAATACGTATACGAAGTAGAATAGAATTTAGGTAATAGTCCTAGCAGAACTTAGCAGGATTTAGTAAAACTTAGCGGAATATAGCAGAATATAGCAGATTGCCGTCTTATAGTTAGTCTTTAGTTACTAAGTTAGTGGAAATAGGTAAACGTATATAAGGAGTTATGGGGGTATCCTATAACAGTACCCTCCCCCTTTAAACTTAAGCTTCTATAAGATAGGGCTATAGTAGTTCTAGGTAGAATTTATAAAAGTCTTCTACAGCTTATATTGTTACGGACGCTTTAAGTACAATATTATAACTACTTAGGGAAGAGTCGGAAGAAGCTAGTTAGTTAATTTAGGCACGGTCTAGAATAGAGCCGATAGAACTATGTAATAAGGAATGGTAACTAAGATTATATAATATGATCTATGTAATCTATAGGATCTATATAATCCGTAATAGAGTAGATAGAGTATACGTATATTATATATAAGAAGGATTTTATAGGAGTACGGTTGTGTATTTAAGGACCCTTAATCCCTACCTAGATAGTTCCTTCCTTATAGTAATTCTTAGAATATAATTAGAGTTAATCTGTTAGGCATCTACTCTACTAGTTGTTATTATGTTGTTAACTTTAATTTATATTACCTATACACCTAGCCTAATAATAAGCCTATTATAGTATCTGCTATAAGGTTCCGTTATATAATTATTACCTAGTTACGGTATTAAATATAAAAAGTTAAATAACATATTACTAAAAGCAGCCACTATAACGCTATTAATGGCGGCAACTACTTTAAGGTTAGGAGGTGATACTAGTATAGTAGATACTAATTTATAGTAACCTGTAACAGTTGGATAATTATAAGAGATAGTTAACTAGTTAATAATAAATAATGCGGCGCTAGAAGAAAGGGTTAATAAAATAGGAGTAGTAAAGATTAAGTTACTATTAATTAAGAGGTACTTAGGAGAAAGATTAAAGCTTAAAGGATTCCTTATATAAATGCACTTTAAGGTTATATAAGAAGGGGTAAAGCTACTAATACCTATAGATCGAATAGCCTACGCAGGACTATTCCTATTAGAAAGGGCACTTAAGTAGTTTAAGTCTTACCTTACGGAAATATAAGCAAATAGAATAACGACTACTAATTAAGAGGTGTGATTTAGGTCCTTAAGCTAGGAGGGATTTATAGAGCAACTTATATAAATATTTAGAGACCCGGAGGCAGTAACTACGGCAGAAAAAAAACTCTAAGATATTACGCAATAAACCTTAGCAATTAAGTATATAACGTAATTCTAGACGCTAGTAATATAAGTTAAGTGGAATAATAAGGCGCTTATAGCATAGTATAAGTAAGGACTTAAGGCTAAAGTCTAGGATATAATTATCCTAATAGAAGATGCGGACACCCTATAGGAATTAATAGATTAAGCAATTAAGATTAATAATTGGATCTACTAAAGGGAATAGGCTAAAAGAGGTTAGGATAGAGTTTTATAGTTATATAAGGCGTAAAGCACGTAACGACTAAAGCTAAATTAGAAACTATAGTATGGCGTAGAGCTAATAAACCTAAGTAGTACTAAAGAAGCCTATAAGAGATAGAGTAAGAAACTATAGAAACCTAGAGGTTAAGGATTTAGTAATTATAGGACTAAGAAGTAGAGGCTAAACTAGGGATATTAGTAGTAGAAGATGTTTAGGCGGACTCTATAGCAAAGTTAGTGGTTTAAAAATGGAGCTTATATAAATTATAGGAAATAGGGTTATTTTGTAAGGGATTATAAAGATAGTTAGAATTACTATGTAATAAAGGGAACTAGACTAATAGTAGAAGACATATACATATAGAAAGATAATAGTGTACTATAAGGAATAAAGGAATGTTTAATTAGAAGTTTCGCGTTCTGTTATAATAACGCATGCCAAATTTATAAAGATGCTAAGTATAGCATAAGCTATTAGCTATAGGAGCTAAAATCTTTAAAGTATAGGGGAACTAATAAACTATTATGTAGATTGGATATTAAAGACGACAAGTTTAATATAGGCAAAATATTTGCAGATAATAAGGTAATAAAGGTAGTTTACTAAAAACGTATAAACCTTAAAGAAGTTATATTAAAAGTAGAGACTAAGACCGCTATAGAGCAAGGTTTAGTAACGGGAGTTATAACACCGTTAAATACGGCATCTATCGCTTTATAAGATGAAAGAAAGAGTATTTTATAGAGATTAAGTAAGCAGACAACTGCTAGTATTAATTTATTACTTAATAAAGGTAAAAGGCCAAAGGCTTAAAATTCTTAAGATGAAATAAGAGACGACTAAGACTTTTAAGATGAGATAAGGTATACCTAAGGACCCATAACGGATAGAAACCGATGGAGTAGGGTAATAGCTTAGTTTAAAGATATACAAATGAGCTCGGGATAGAGTTTTCTATAGGTATAAGACTCTTAAGATAAGATAAGTAAGATTTAAGACTCTTAAGATAAGATAAGAACACCTAAGCCTAGTTAGACTAAGGTAGAAGTAAAGCTTAAAATAGAAGCAAGCTTAGGATTAAGAATCCTATAGAATTAAGAATTTAAGATATAAATAAGGACTATTAACGAGATTAAAAAGTAAGAAGACTTTAAGGATCTACTCGTAAGACGCGAAAAGAAAGAAACCATAGAGGAATTTAAAGGAAGAATTACCTTATAGCAAAATTAGAAACTAGATAAGAGATCTAGCATACTAGGTCGTATAAGGGATAAAGCACCTATACAAAGAATTACTAATAGGCCTAGAATAGGTATACTAAGAGCTAAGTAGCTTACTAAACTGGAATAAGAAGAGAATCTAGGGATTCTAATTGGGTTTAAGGAACGACATATAAAGGGCTATTACGATATAGTAATAAGGAAATACTTTCTTACGGACAAGCCGTATATACTCTAGCAGCTGTACTAAAAGTGGTATAGGTAGAGGCATAATAATAAGTGGGAAGATTTCTATATATAGTTAGATAAAAAAGTTATCTAAAACCACCTAATTATAGAAAAGGCTATAAAACATATTAAAGGAGCCTTAATTATAACGTTAAAAGATTTAAAGGAGCAATTAGAGGACTAGAGAAGTAAAAGGTAAATCTTAATACCTATAAACAAAGCCGTAATACTTAGATTAATATAAGAAAGGTTTAAACTTAAAGATAAAGATAAGCTAAGAGTTAACCTAAGACACTAAGTATATTATATATTAGTATAGATTATATATATAGATAATACGTATAATATATATAGAGTACCTAAAGATAAAAACTAGAAGTACCTAGTAAGGATATATTAGGCACTAGATAAGGCAAAGTATCGAAACGCTAAGTATATATATAGTTAGTACCTAGTAGAAGTGCAAAGCTAAGGGGACTTAATACTTTAGCTAGGAAGATTCCTTATAAAAGAATACCTAGACAGATAATAGTAGTAGAAATACCTAGAAAATATGTATTTATAGTATATTAAAGATAAAAAGCGAACTAAGTATTAGCTAAAGGTGGACTAAGTATAAATAGGATTAAATAGCTAATAGTTAGGAAAAGTAGAGGCCTATAGGACTAGAGGGAACCAGTAGTAAAGCCTTAAACCCTTAGGGGAATTTAAGGACAATACCTAAACCTATAAATTAAGTAGCAAGATTAGCAGTTTAAAGCATTAATAGGTGGTAGAGTAATAAGGAACTACATCTTACTAGCAGTAGTTGAAAAAAATAGGGTTACTATACAGGAAAAAGAAGCACCTTTACCTATTAGTAACAATTTTAGGAGATTTAATAGCCTACGGAGGAGGCATTATTAATCTTAAAATAGGACCTATTTAGTTAACTATTAAAGGGAGATAAATTAAGATGTCTTTTAATATATTACTATTAGGAAATAATAAGGCAGTATTAGGAATACCTTAGTTACAAAAATATAATCTAAAGATTAATTAGATTACAGGTTAAGTTAATATTAGAGATATTTAACGCTATAAGATGTAATAATAAGCTAAGTTAGTATAGTACTAAGTAGGAGCAACCTATAAAGAAACGGAAAGGGGACTAAGTTATATACTAAAGAGATACTATAAGTANGGNAAGAANNTATNGTNACNANAAAGTAANAAGCTGTTANANTATATAGTATAGNACTATAANATAGAATTNGAACNAGNAATAAGTCTAAGGTTCTTTCTAATCTATAAGCTTACTAAAGAAGAAGGTAGAGTACTAAAAGAGTTTATTTAAGGAACCCTATAAAAGGGATATATTAGACCATTATAGTTATTAACGAGTTATCCAGTACTATTTATATTAAAGAAGAATAGTAAACTAAGACTATATATTAACTATAGGCAGTTAAACAGCATTACTAAAAAGGATAGATATCCTTTACCCTTAATTAGCAAAATCTAAAATAGGATAGGCAATTTATAAATCTTTATAAAGATAGATCTAAGATAGGTATACTATTAGATTAGAATTAAGGAAGGCAATAAATAGAAGGCAGCCTTTAGATTAAAGGAAGGACTATATAAACTATTAGTTATATAATTTAGGCTTATAAACGCGTTAGTAACGTTTTAGAAGCGTATTAATAATATATTAGAGGAATACTTAGATGAATTTATTATAGTATACCTTAATAATAATAATATTTACTTAATAACTAAGAAAGAATACGGGGAATACGTTAAATAGGTTTTAAAGAAACTATAAGAAAAACAGATGCTAGTAGCAATTAAGAAATACAAGTTATTTACTAGGAAGACCAATTTTGTTAGATTTATTATTAAACTAAGCTAACTTAGTATAGATCTAAAGAAGATTGAGGTTATAGTAAATTAGTAAGAACTAGAGAATATTATATAGTTAAGATTGTATTTAGGGTTTTATAATTATTATAGAAGGTTTATAGTATAATAGTTAAAGAATATTAAACTATTTACGCGATTAATAAAGAAAGAAAAACTATAGGTATAGGGAAAGGAATAGCAAGAATTATTTAAAAAGGTTAAAGAGTTATTTACCTAAGAGCTAGTTCTTAAGATCTATTAACTAGAACTAAAAATAGTTATAAAAATAAATATATTAGACTTTATACTAGGGGCGTACTTTATATAAAAATATTAAGATAGATAGCACCTAGTAGTATACTATAGTTGGAAGATAATACTACTAGAGTTAAACTATAATATCTATAATAAGGAGTTATTAGGGGTAGTTATAGTACTAAAGAAATAGAGAGTATTCTTACAAGGCATAAAGAAACTATTTATAGTTAAAATAGATTATAAAAACCTAATAGAATTCTTAATAATAAAGGAACTTAACTAAAGATTGGTTAGATAGGTAGAGATGCTTATAGAATACTATTTTAAGATTTAGTATACTAAAGGTACAGATAATACACAAGTAGATGCTCTAAGTAAAAAGGCTAAACTATAAAATAATAAAAAGCCATTAGGGGCTTTACTGCAAAAAGATATAGACGGATTAATTAGGTATAATTATCTAAAAATTATAGCAACTTAAGAGGAACTAGAAAAAGTTTATAAGTTATTAAAAAGCTTTTAGGTATAAAGAATCCTAGAAATATAGCTAGAAGATCTATAGATAGATATATATAAAAATTAAAAAGTAAAGTATATCCTAAAGAATATAGTAAAACACTTTATAGAAGATTTCTATAAGGAAATAATTTAAGGGCATAATAGAGCCATAGGCTTAGTATTAAGACTCTAAGAGAAGTATATTATTAATGGAATCTAGGGCTTAGCGCGAAAAATTATAAAGAAATATTTAGATTATTAAAGGAATAAATTAATAAGGTATAAGCCGTATAGAGGGCTATAACCTATTAAAATACTAGAAAGACCGTGGGAGGTTATATTATAGGACTTTATTATAAAGTTACTAAAGTTAAGAGACCCTATTACCGGATAAGATTATAATATAATTTTAGTGTCGGTATTACCCAGGGGGGTACTGCAATTGCAATATAAGGTAACTAGTTCTTAGTTTATTCATGTCTTTTCTTATCTACTT
Source organism: Cenococcum geophilum 1.58 (assembly GCF_001692895.1). Lineage (NCBI taxonomy): Eukaryota > Fungi > Ascomycota > Dothideomycetes > Gloniales > Gloniaceae > Cenococcum > Cenococcum geophilum. Next base: position 959,579 of record NW_027137576.1, read on the forward strand.
AAGGAGAGAGAAAGGGGTAGTAAAGGTCGGGCTATCTATCGGGCCATAAGTAGTTAAGTAACCTACACTACGCCATACGGCCCCTACCGCATACGCTCCACGTCAGATATTTATAACCTCTATTTATACAAACACTGGCGACATTTATAAAAAGGAAAGAAGGTAAGAAAGTATAAAGGAGAAGTATATAGGTCAATGGGTGCTTAGGGTAGTAATCGCGGATGTTTTAGGTATTGCGAATATTATAGATATTGCAGACGTTGCGGATATCGTTACGGATATTACGGATATCGTAAACATTGCGGATATTGCGGTAGAAATAGGTAGGCGCGTACAAGGTATTACCAAGGTGTCCGTAGGGGAAAACAGGTAAAAGGGCTAAGTCCTATCCATTATTGTTAAAATAACAGTTAAGGAAGTCAATATTAACGGTAAGATTAGGAGGGTTATTATTATAGAGGTAGATGGCGCTCTTACCCTTATCGTTACTACTCCTATTACCATTATTACCGCGTCTTACTATACTGGGTTTAGTACTACTAGGTTCTACGCTACCAGTAAGGCTATAGGCAAAGGCGTTATTGTTTATAGATATAACCATATTCTTAGCGGCTTTAATTAGTATTAGTCCGTTCGAAGTCATAAAGTACTTAATACCATAGTCGTCGTAGAAGAAGTTACTACTAGAAGTTAATGTATTAAGTGCTATAGCCGTTATATCCTTATTAAAATCGTCGTTAATATCGTTATCTATAAGGTACTGGTAGACACATCTCTTAAATCCTTCTCTTGCTTCGTTGTTAACTAACAGTCTCCTTTTTTACACATGAAACACGTCCTAGCATTATTGCCGTAACGATTATTTAATAAACTTAGTTGGGATATCGGTCGGTAGTAGCGATGGTTAGTAAAGAACACATCTATAAGCTGTTATATAGGCTATAAGAACATATTAGTAGGTTGTCCTATAGTACTATTAATCTTTTTATAAATAACAATTAATAATTATAGGCTATTTATAAGGCTAGTAAGTATAGTAGGTAGGTTTAAGCAAGCTGCCTAGTAAGCAGCGACGTCTTAACAAGCGACGATAAGCTTATTATATAGGAAATCGTTATTACAGAGGTTAGCATTAAGACCATACTATAAATAACGGAGGTCGTTAAGCAGTAGCTATAGGCAGTCCTCTGTAGACTTGCTCTTACTCTTTATTATTACTATCTTAAGAGTTATAGCGTTCCACTTTATTAAAACTCCACGCTTATATTCTGGTCCTTTAAAGTAGTTACGTATAGCGTTACAGATACTATTAAAGGTGGTATAGGTTACCTTGTTCTTATAGTAGAAGTTAAGAGTAATACTATATAGCATTATCGGAAAGCCTTTAATCTTTACCTCTTGTGGTATACTAACTCTGTTATAAAGGTCGTTAAAAATCGTAAGCTTACAGTTAAAGTTATTATCCTCTCCGCTATATTTACTTTCCTCCGTGTATATCTTTGCCAGGGTTGCTAAGTCTCTACCGTAGTTAATAGTGGCTGTGACTTTTATAGAAGGAGCTGCGGCGTTTATAGGGGAAGCTATAACGTTCGTAGAGAGAGCCGTGGCGTTTATAGGGGGAGCTGTGACGTTTATTAGGGGAGCCGTGACGTTTGTGGGTAAGGGGGGCTCGGCCATAGGGAGGTCATTTAAGATAGCTAGGGTTAGGGTAGGTGATGTTAAGGGGGTTAATAACGTATGAATTAAAGGGTCCTTTATTATTAATATATAGCTTAATTTCTTCATCTAACCATTCCATAGGGTCGTCCTCGTGGGCGATATTATATAGTGCTTGTGGTACTAACTTACTCTTTTTATTAAAGACCTATACTCCATTACGTTGGAGTAGTTATTTAAGTTCCTTAATTACGGACCTATAAGCGTCCTTAAATATCTACACCTTAAAATTATTAAAGTCCTCTTAATATAATTCCTATAAGCTTTTATCCTTAAAGTTACGCTTAGTATACTCATTAATTTTAAAGTTAATGTAGTTAGTAATATCTTTTACGGTAGTCTCATTAGTTAGGGTAATCCCGTTGCCCTAGTCCAGACGTTAAATTCCTATATCAAACATAATTAACTGGCGTAGATTATGGTGTAGGTCGTAGTGTAGGTAGAAATGTAGGTAGGGGTGCTGCTGACGCTGCTAGGTATACTGGCGCTCAGTAAAGAGGTCGTACTAGGTATTGATTTGCGTAGTAGACGCAAACCAAACAAAGCCTTAGTAGGAGTCGGTTCTTAAGTTCCCAGGGCCTTAGTAGGAAGGGTTCTCCTTATTAAGTGGTTAATTTATGTAATAGACGCAAACCAAACGAAGCCTTAGTAGGAGTTGGTTCTTTAAGTTCCCAGGGCCTTAGTAGGAAGGGTTCTCCTTAGTAAACGCGACACGATCGACGGGCCTTAGTAGGAGCGATCGCGTGTTGTCTCTCTTCGTAATAACACCGGATTCTAATCTGTGATATTACTAATTAGTGTCGGTATCACCTAAGGGGGTACTGCAATTGCAATATAAGGTAACTGGTTCTTGGTTTATTTGTGTCTTTTCTTGTCTACTTAAGGAGAGAGAAAGGGGTAGTAAAGGTCGGGCTATCTATCGGGCCGTAGGTAGCTAGGTGACCTACGCTACGCCATGCGGCCCCTACCACATACGCTCTACGTCAGATATTTATAACCTCTATTTATACAGACACTTAGTAATAGTAGATAAGCTTATAAAGTAGGGATACTTTATAGTATGCATAGAAGAAATATTAGTAGAAGACGTCGCTAAAATCTATATTAAAGAAGTGTTTATAATATATAGAGCACTAAGTAAAATTATATCGGATAGAGATCTAAGATTTATAGTAGTATTTTAAGAGGTATTCTTAGCGGAATAAGGAGTTAGAGTAGCAACTTCTACCGCATATTATCCGCAGATAGATGGTTAAATAGAGAGATTAAATTAGATACTAGAGCAGTATCTAAAATACTATATTAATTACGCATAAAATAATTGGGTATTACTGTTACCAATTATATAGTTTATATACAATATAACACTATAAGAAGGAATAGGTATATTACTATTTAAGGCAAATTACGGATATAAGCTAAGAATATTATTATTACTATAATAAGTAAAGAAAATAAGTAGTATAGCTAAAGAAAGAATAAAGATATTAATAAATCTTTATGTAGATTTTATAGAATTAATAAAAACAGTATAAAAGAGAATAAAAAAGTACTATAATACTAAAAGATCTAAGGGACTAGATCTTAAGGAGGGAGATAAAGTATAGCTACTATATAAAAATTTTAAAAGTTAACAACTAAGTAAGAAGTTAGATTACGTTAGACTAGGACCTTTTAAAATTAAATAAAGAATTTTACTGGTTATGTTAGAAATATAGGTAAGTTGCCGTTACGTAAGGTAAGTTGCCGTTACGTGTTGCCGCGGCATTAGCGTAGTAAGGAGCCCTAAGCTCCTCGCCCTTCCTTAAGTAAGAGAGAGATAGAATAATAACAATTATTATACTACCTACAACTTGTAAATACGTGATATTACCTTATAAAACTAATACTAATTAGTGGTTAACTTTACTATTATACTATAGAACAGCTAGGTATTCTACTAAAAAGAGATAAGCTACTATACCAGTGCTATTTATGCTAGAGGAAACTGTTTTTTGAGGTTAGAACTGGTTCTAAACCTTAAATAGAACTCTTCCACGAATCTAAAGATCTAAAAGGCCAGAACTGGTCCTAAGCCTTTCCCAGATTATAGATTCTTGCGTCTATTACGCAAAATAACACGCTTTATAAGTCCTTATAATTTAAGGCCAGAACTAGTTCTAAGCCCTATAATTGCAGATTCTTATTATAAACGCGTATTAAACGATAATCCCTATACCAACAATATATCCCTTCCTCTAAAAACATAGCTACTCTAAATAACTAGAAAGACTCCTTACTATTAGGGGTAGCTAAGCACGCGAAACTTATTAATAAAGATTAGGATAAATTCGCCTTTAATATAATAACTTATACCGTAAAATAGGTTAACGGCTTTCTCCTACACTATATTATATTCTACTAAAATAGATACTACGCCGACTTATAACTATGGGAGTATTTTAGAGAGGATTTTATAGGATGGACTGCTAATACCTAGGCACTTAGCAACGTTAATATTATTTAGGATTTTTAAGACTTCCTCTATAGAAATAGGGTATATATTGCTAAAAACGGTAACCCAATTACTAGTAATATTTAGGCCGTTATTATTGGTATAGAAGAACTAGTATAAACAGAAGCTAAGATTATATATTAACTATTATTACGGACGCTTTAAGTACGATGTTACAACTACTTGGAGAAGAGACGGAAGAAGCTAGTTGGTTGATTTAGGCACGGTCTAGGATGGAGCCGATAGAACCATGTGACGAGGAATGGTAACCGAGGTCATATAATGGTTGGACGCATTGGCTATATTAAACGTAAGGGACGTCACGTTTAATATAGATAATACGTATATTACGTATAAGAAGGATTTTATAGGAGTACGGTTGTGTATTTAAGGACCCTCAGTCCCTACCTAGATAGTTTCTTCCTTGTAGTGATTCTTAGAATATAATTGGAGTTAATTTGTTAGGCAACCACTCCACTAGTTGTTATTACGTTATTGACTTTTATACTTGCATTTCCTATACACCTAGCCTAATAATGAGCCTATTGTAGTTCTTGCTATAAGGTTCCGTTACACAATTACTACCTAGTTATGGTATTAATATAAGAAGTCAAACAACATGCCACCAAAAGCAGCTACTACGACGCCATTGACGGTAGCAACTACTTTAAGGATAGGAGGTAATACTAGTATGGTAGATACTAACTTATAGCAACCTGTGACGGTTAGACAGCTATAGGAAATAGTTAACTAGCTAACAGCTAATAATATAGTATTAGAAGAAAGACTTAACGGGATAGGAGTAGTAAAGATTAAGCTACTATTAATTAAGAGATTTACAGAAGAGAGGTTAAAGCTTAAAGGATTCCTTATGCAGATGCACTTTAAGGTCTTATAAGAGGGAGTAAAGTTACCTATACCTATAGATCGGATAGCCTATGCAGGACTATTTTTATTAGGAAAAGCACTTAAGTAGTTTAAACCTTACTTTACGGAGATACAGGTAAACGGAATGATAACCACTAACTAAGACGTGCGATTTATGTTCTTAAGTTAGAAAGGATTTGCAGAATAACTTACGCAGATATTTGGAGACCTAGAAGAAACAACTACAGCGGAAAGAAAACTCTAGAACCTTATGTAACGAACTTTAGCAATTAAGTATATAACACAATTCTAGACACTAGTAATATAAATAGAGTGGAATAATAGGGCGCTTATAGCACAGTATAAATAGGGACTTAAGGCTAAAGTCTAGGACGCAATTATTCTAATAGAAGATGTAGATACCCTAAGGGAATTAATAGATTAAGTGATTAAGATTAATAATAGGATCTTCTAAAGGGAACAGGCTAAGAGAGGCTAGAATAGAGTTTTATAGTTATATAAGGCGCAGAGTACGTAACGACAAAAGCTAAGTTAGAAAATATAGTATGGCGTAGAGCTAATAGACCTAAGTAGTACTAAAGAAGCCTATAAGAGATGGAGTAAATTATAGAAACCTAGAGGACAAGGATTAAGTGATTAAAGGTCTAAGGAGTAGAGGCCGAATTAGGGATCTTAATAGTAGAAGACATTTAGGCGGACTCTATAGTAAGAGAAATGGTTTAAAGAAGGAGCTTATATAAATTGCGGAAAACAAGGTTATTACGTTAAAGACTATAAAAGTAGGTAGAGTTACCACGTAGTAAAAGGCATGAGACTAGCAGACGATATACATATATAGAGGAACGATAATGTGCTGCGAGGAACAAAAGAATGTTTAATTAGAAGTTTTGCGTTTTGTTATAATAACGTATGCTAAATTTATAAAGACGCCAAGTACGGTATAAGCTATTGGCCATAAGAGCTAGAGTTAAAAGGACTTAGAGGAACTAAAGAGTTAGATAAAGAATAAGATTAACTTTATAAGCTGGATTAAGATATTATAGTAATGTGCGGATAAGGATTAGTAATAACGATAATGGAGTCGGAGTACTTATTAATTAACAGTAATAAGGATAGTAAAGGAACTAACTGGGGGTATCTAAACCTTAATAGCGTAATAGAAGTAGAGACTAAGACCGCTATAGAGCAAGGTTTAGTAACGGGCATTATAATACCGTTAGATACGGTATCTATCGCTTTATAAGACGGAAGGAGTAATATTTAAAGATAATTAAGTAAGCAGACGACTGCTAGTGCTAGCTTACCACTCGATAAAGGTAAAAGGCTAAAGGCTTAAGATTTTTAAGACGAGATAAGAGATAACTAAGATTCTTAAGACGAGATAAGGTATACTTAAGGACCTATAACGGATGAAAACCAATAAAGTAGGGTAGTAGCTTAGTTTAGAAGTATATAAATAAGCTTGGGATAAGAGTTTCCTATAGCATAAGATTCTTAAGATAAGATAAGTAAGATTTAAGACTCTTAAGATAAGATAAGAATACCACGGACACCTAGTTAGACTAAGGCGGGAGCTAAGCTTAAGTTAGAAGTAAGCTTAGGATTAAAGAATTTAAGGGGCTAAGATTTTAGAGTATAAATAAGGACACCTATAGGTAAGAGGTAAGGAGCTTCTTTATAAATTAGAGAATCTGTAGCGTAAATAGTAATTAGATTGGGAGACAGATATATAGACCTAGAAGACTTACTAGGGGAATATAGTGTTTAGCCTAAAGATTGAAAGTTTAATACTAGGATTAAGAAGTAAGACGACTTTAAGGATTAGAGCGCAAGGCGTAAACCAAAAAAAACTATAAAAGAGTTTAGATAAAGAATTATTGCATAGCAAGAATAGAAACTAGATAAGAGATTTAGTATATTGGGACGTATAAAGGATAGAGTACTAGTACAAAGAATTACTAATAGGCTGAGAGTAGGTATACTAAGAGCTAAGTAGCTTACTAAACTGGAAAATAAAGAGGATCTAGGGATTTTAACTAGGTTCGAAGAATAATATATAAAGGGCTATTACGATATAGTAATAAGAAGATACTTCCTTACGGATAGACTATATATACTCCAGCAGCTATACCAAAAGTGGTATAGGCAAAGGCACAATAATAAGTGGGAAGATTTCTATATATGGTTGGATAAAAAAGTTATCCAAAACCACCTAATTATAGAGAAGGCTATAACGCATATTAAAGGAGCCTTAATTATAACGTTAAAGGATCTAGAGAAATGTTTAGAGGACTAAAGAAGTAAGAGACATATCTTAGTACCTGTGAATAAAGTTATAACGTTTAGATTAGTATAATAAAGGTTTAAACTTAGGGATAAAGACGAGCTAAGAGTTAACCTAAAGCACCTAGTATACTATATGTTATTATAGATTGCGTGCGTGGACAATATATGCAAAATGCATAAAAATCTAAAGGAAAAGAATTGGAAATACCCTATAAGGATATACTGGATAATAAACAAATAATAGTATAGAAATGCTAAATATATATATGGATGGCATCCAGCAGAGGTCCAAAAGGAAGGAAGTTTAGTACTTTAACTAGGAAGATTCCTTATAGAAGAATGCTTAGACGGACAACAGTGGTGGGAATGCCTAGAAAATATGTGTCTATAGTATATTAAAGATAAAAAGCGAACTAGGCATTGGCTAAAGAGTAAGCCAAGTATACTAGGATTAAGTAGCTAATAGTTGGGAAAAGTAGAGGCCTACGGGACCAGAGGGAGCTAGTGGTAAAGCCTTAGACCCTTAAAGGAATTTAAGGACGATACCTAAATTTATAAGTTAATTAGTAAGATTAGCAGTTTAAAGCGCTAATAGATAGTAGAGCAACGCGAAACTATATTTTACTAGCAGTAGTTAAGAGAATGGGGCTACCTTATAGGTAAAAGAAGCAACCTTACCTATTAGTTACGATTTTAGGAGATCTAATAACCTATAGAGGAGGGATTATTAATCTTAAAATAGGACCTATTTAGATAACTATTAAAGGAAGACAAATTAAGATATCTTTTAATATCCTACTATTGGGACGGGATAAGGCAGTATTAGGTATGCCTTAGTTACAGGAATATAATCTAAAGATCGATTGGATTATAGGTTAGGTTAATATTAGAGATACTTAACGCCGCAAGATGCGACAATAAGCTAAGTTGGTATAGTACTAAGTAGGAGCAACCTATAAAGAAACAAAAAAAGGACTAAGTTATATACTAAAGAGATACTATAAGTACGGCAAAAAACTATGGTTACTAGAGAGTGAAAAGCTGTTAGAATATATAGCATGGGACTATAAGATAGAGTTAGAACTAGGAATAAGTCTAAAGTTCTTTCTAATTTACAAGCTTATTAAAGAAGAAGGTAGAGCGTTAAAAGAGTTTATCTAGGAAAATCTATAAAAGGGATATATTAGACCATCGCAGTTATTAGCGGGTTATCCAGTACTATTCGTACTAAAGAAAAATAGTAAACTAAGGCTGTATATCAACTATAGACAGTTAAACAGTATTACTAGGAAGGATAGGTATTCTTTACCCTTAATTAGCGAAATCTAAGATAGGATAGGTAATGCGCAAATTTTTATGAAGATAGATCTGAGATGGGCGTACTATTAGATTAGGATTAAGGAAGGTAACAAATAGAAAGCAGCCTTTAGGTTAAAGGAAGGACTATATAAACTATTAGTTATACAATTTGGGCTTATAAATGTACTAGTAACGTTCTAGAAGCGTATTAATAACGTATTAGGAGAATACTTAGATGAATTTATTATAGCATATCTTGATAATATTATTATCTACTTAATAAATAAGGAGGAGTACGGAGAACACGTTAAATAGGTTTTAAAGAGATTATAAGAAGAATAGATGCTAGTAGCAATTAAGAAATACAAGTTCTTTACTAGGAAGACCGATTTTGTTGGATTTATTATTAAACTAGGCTAACTTAGCATAGATCTAAAGAAGATTAAGGCTATAGTGAATTAGTAGGAACTAGAGAACGTTATATAGTTAAGATTGTTTCTAGGGTTTTGCAATTACTGTAAAAGGTTTATAGCGCAGTGGTTAAAGGATATTAAGCCATTTACGCGGTTAATAAAGAAAGAAGAACTATAGGTATGGGGAGAGGAGTAAAGAGAACTCTTTAAGAAAGTTAAAGAGTTGTTTACCTAGGAGCTAGTTTTTAAGATCTATTAACTAGAACTAGAGACGGTTATAGAGATAGATGCATTAGACTATATACTAGGAGTATACTTTATATAAAAGTATCCAGACGAATAGCACCTAGTAGCATACTATAGTTGGAAGATAACACCACTAGAATTAAACTATAATATCTATAATAAGGAGTTATTAGGTATAGTTATAGCATTAAAGAAATAGAGAGTATTTTTATAAGGTATAAAGAAACTATTTATAGTTAAGACGGATTATAAGAACCTAATAGGATTTCTAATAATAAAGGAACTTAACTAAAGATAGGTTAGATGGGCAGAGATGCTTATGGAATACTATTTTAAGATTTAGTATACTAAGGGTATAGACAATACGCGGGTAGATGCTCTAAGCTGTAAAGCTAAACTATAAAATAAGGAAAAGCTATTAGGGGCTTTATTGCGAAAAGATATAGACGGATTAATTAGGTACAATTATCTAAAAATCGCAGCAACTTAAGAAGACGATAAACTAGAGAAAGTCTATAAGATACTAAAAAGCTTTTAGGTATAAAGAATTCTAGAAGTATAGCTAGAAGATCTATAGATAGATATATACGAAAATTAAGAAGTGAAGTATATCCTAAGAAGTATAGTAGAATAGTTTATAGAAGACTTCTATAAGGGACTAACTTAAGGATATAATGGAGCTATGAGCTTAGTGTTAAAACTCTAGGAGGAGTATATTATTAATAGAATCTAGAGGATAGCTAGAAAAGTTATAAAGGAATATCTAGATTGCTAAAGGAATAAACTAACGAGGTATAAGCCGTATAGAGGGCTATAACCTATTAAAATACTAGAGAGACCATAGGAGGTTATATTATGGGACTTTATTATTAAGTTACTAAAATTAAGAGATCCTATTACTGGATAAGATTATAACGCGATCTTAGTAATAGTGGATAAGCTTATAAAGTGGGGATACTTTATAGCATGTACAGAAGAAATCTCAGCGGAAGATGTTGCTAGAATCTATGTAAAAGAAGTGTTTATAAGATATAGAGTACTAAGTAAGATTATATTAGATAGAGATTTAAGATTTATAGCAGTATTCTAGGAAGTGTTTTTAGTAGAGTAAGGAGTTTAAGTAGTAACTTCTACTGTATATTATTTACAGACAGACGGTTAAATGGAAAGATTAAACTAGACACTAGAACAGTATCTAAGGCATTATATTAATTATGTATAGAACAATTAGGTATCGCTATTACCAATTATATAGTTTGTATATAATATAACACCTTAAGAAGGAATAGGCATATTACTATTTAAGGCAAATTACGGATATAAGCTAAGAATATCATTGTTACCACAATAAGCGAAGAAAATGAGTAGTATAGCTAAAAAGAGAATAAAGGATTTAATAAATCTTTATATAGACCTTATAGAATCAGTAAAGAAAGTATAAGAAAGAATAAAAAAGTACTATAATACTAAGAGATCTAAGGGACTAGATCTTAAGGAGGGAGATAAAGTATGGCTACTATATAAAAATTTTAAGAGTTAACGACTAAGCAAGAAGTTAGACTATGTTAGACTAGGACCTTTCGAAATTACGTAGAGGATTTTATTGGTCACGTTTAAATTAAACCTACCAGCCAAAATGAAGATCTACCCTATATAGCACATCGCAATGTTAGAGCTAGTATATAGGAATATTAAGCCACCGGTTTATAAAGCAGACACATATAAAGGATAGGAAGAAGATAAATAGCAAGTTTTAAAGATCGTTAATTATAAGGACATTAATAACGAAATATGGTACGAGGTTAAGTAGATAGGCTACACTAAGACTACCTAGGAGCTACTAAAGAATTTAAAGAACGCTATAGGAAAGGTACGGGAGTATCGGAAGAAATTAGGTTAGGTAGTAGTAATAAAGAAGGATCGCCAAAGAATAAGTCACCTAAGGGGGACCCAAGAAGAGCAGTTGCCGAGCTACTTAGATCTATTTCCTTCTCTATTAGAAGAGAATCCATTTTTTTATTACCTAGTTCCTACAAACCTTATTAAACAAGTTTCCACTCCTTTAAATAAACCTTCTTGTGAATATGTTCTAAACGCTAAAGACAAGCATAAGCTAAACGTTAAGCTTTAAGGATATATATAGACTCTTCTAAGGTACGCTAAACCTTAAGTAACGTAGAGGCTAGCTTACTGTTAAGCTTTACAGCAGCAGACTAAATATAAGACCCTATAACAAATTACTTAGGGAACTTAAGGACTATTAAGAACTATAGGACGCGTATACTTAACATTAGACGTAGAATAAACGTTACACGATAAGCGTATATTAGCGCAAGTACATTTAGAATAAGAAGAGGGTTAGCGACTGGAAGGACTTATGATCGCAATATAACTTAACCCCTCTTTCGTACAACAAGAGTAAGGAATCGCCATTACTTCACCTAGTAATAGTATTAAAGAGACGGTATGAAGGCGACGCTTAACCCAAAAAAGAGAAGAAATTGCTTTAGGTATAATAAGCAATAATATTAACCAAATTAATTAGATGGATATTATACCTCTAGTAAACAACCTAGAGATACTAGGTATCTTTAAGGACGAAGATAAAGAGGAGGGAGATAGTGTTACGGACGCTTTAAGTACAATATTATAACTACTTAGAGAAGAGACAAAAGAAGCTAGTTAGTTAATTTAGGTATAGTCTAGGATAGAGCCAATAGAACTATGTAATAAGGAATAGTAACTAAGGTCATATAATGGTTAGACGCATTAGCTGTGTTAAACGTAAAGGACGTCACGTTTAATATAGACAACACGTATATTACGTACAAGAAGGATTTTATAGGAGTATGGTTGTATATTTAAAGACCCTTAATCCCTACCTAGATAGTTCCTTCCTTATAGTAATTCTTAGAATATAATTAGAGTTAATCTATTAGGCAACCACTCCACCAGTTGTTATTACGTTATTAACTTTTATACTTACATTTCCTACACACCTAGCCTAATAACGAGCCCATCGTAGTTCTTGCTATAAGGTTCCGTTATAACTATAGAAGCCTAAAACTAACCCATATTCTTTAGAAGGCAACTTTAATTTATATTAAAAACCCTAGAACGCTAATCCCCTACCTAAAGGTGCTCTCCTACTAGGAGGTGCTCTTCCTCTACCTCCTCCGCTGCCTTTAACTCCTCTATCCCAGCTAACCAATAAGTCTTTACTATAAGAAGTCACGAATCTAATAAAGGTATATTTAGACGAAGAGAAAAAGTTTAGAGGAAAACTATATAACATACTCGGAATAAAACTACAGGTCTTTTATAACTGTTGCAATAAAGTTAAAATTTAAGGCTACTAGTACTATTACGCTTTCTCTATTATATTAAAGGGACGGGTAGTAACATTTTATTATAACTATATTGCGGGTAGAAACTATAGCTTTAATATAATGCTTTAGCTTACCAGAGCCCACTTTAAAACTAATAAGAATTACCAGCTTTATATATCCAAATGGCAGAAGACTATATTTTAAAGAGTTATCGCTTCTAACTTAATAAAGACTCGTTTAGAGTGCCTTTAACTACTTTTTAATAAACTCTAAAAAATCTAATATAGCCTTACCAAAACTTACTAAAATAAGAATAGCCTAAGGGACTAGGTTATCTTAGCCTGCTATAGCGTTTTTAAGTGTAATTTAGCGCTAACGTAATTCACCACCTAGTGGTGCCCACTACCAAGTGGTGCCCCATTAAAACTCACCAAAAATTAGAAAATTCGCACTTTAATATCTTAACAACCACTTAATAATAAATTCTAAAAATTTAGATTTAGGCTTTTATATATACTCTATAGCTTCTATTAAAGTAATATAGTAATTAGTTAAGTGGTTTTTAAAATATAGGAATTTAGCTTTGTTTTAGCCCCTAAATTATAATATTTTAAAAACTACTCAACTAATTACTATGCAACTTTAATAGAAGCTATAGAGCGTATATAAAAGTCTAAATTTAAATTTTTAGAATTTATTATTTAGTGGTTGTTAAGATATTAAAGTGCGAATTTTCTAATTTTTGGTGGGGCACCACATGGTGGTGGCCACCACTAGGTGGTGAATTACGTTATATAAACCTATAGATATATTTAAAGGAGTATATGCTAAGCTATGCTCCGCTATAGGTATTGTAATACAAATATAAGAATCTTAATAGTTTTATACCGAAAACCCTACCTAACTAAGTATTCCTAACTAATATAATTATAACTGGACTAACCGAATATATAGTGGCCGTAGTAGGGAATATAGTAAAGAGTATAATTAACGTTAACTATAAGGTAATTATAGAGGTCCTTATAGAGGTTTATTCTAAAGTAATTGCTAAAAGAAGTGCTATATTTATAAGAAACCGAATTACTAGTTAACTAGGTATTCTCTTAATAAACAAAAAAGGCATATAATAAGTTTCGCTAGAGTATAAAAAACGTTAAAAATTATAAGGTTACTATAGCCTACTTCTAAAGCTTTTTAGTTTAATATAAAGGCGTAAAAGATCTTAAGGGTAAGGTTAATAAGGCTGAACAGCTTCTTATAGATATAGAAATTAAGGACTATTTACCTAACCAATACTTTACTAAGTGTGGTAAGGTAGATAGTATATAAACTGTCGCTGTTCTTAATAACTAATTTACGCTCTATTTTATTACGAAGTTAGATATTTTCAATAAGCTAAAGGAGAGCTCTGCGTTCTCCTTTAATAACAGATACTTAGCGAACATCTTTTATAGTATTATGCCAGATACTAGAGCCGCAGGAATATCTATAATAAAAGAACTTTAAGTTTAAGCCCTTTAGCAGCTTAATAGCTCTATTTAGATTAACTATTTAACGGCAGGCTAATATACGATTTGTTTTGGCAAAGGTACTATAATTTCTTTCGGCATAATTAGTGTCTAAACCCCCTTAAAATATATTACTTTCTACATTAGTCCCGCGAATACCCCGTTTCTATTCTATATTAAAGATATAGATAAATTAGGCGTTAAGCTTAATAACCTTAAGAATATGCTTATATAGGAAGATAATCGGGTGCCTGTTATACGTAAGTGGGGTTACCCTTAATTACTCCTTTAATAACCAGAAAAGAGCGTTACTTAAAGCTACTTAACTAAGTTAGAGTTACGCTAACTACACCGTTATTTTAGTTACCTATCCGTTTATTAATTGCTTAGGGTTCTTTAGTAAGTAGGCTATAAAGTTAAGGTTAAGGCAATTAAGCATCTTATAAAATACTGCTATTACTACTAAATAAACTAAAAGTCCCCTGGCCGATTTAAGTTTACCCTTATAAATAACTATAACTTTAACTTCTATATTATTGTTAACGTTATATATTTTAGCGGCAAGCTAGTACTCTAAGTTGTTAACTTCTTAACCTCCTTTTAAGCCGCATGTTTCTTAAAGGATATATTAGCTAGGAACGTATAGGATACCCTATAATTATACTAGATTAATATCTACCTAGGACCCCCTAATTAAATCGTCTACGACGTAGAAAAGAACTTCTTATTTATAGAGTTTTAATAATAGATAAAGGTAATGGCAATTAAGGTTAAGAAAGTCCCTATTAAGGCATATAATAGTATTAGAAAAGTAGAGCGATATTATACGCTATTATACCGCGTATATAAGATTATCTCTTTANAACTANAGGNCGCTAGNNAAGAACTTACCTTATAAATAGCTATTAAAGCTATTAATAATTNNGCTGGCCNAGATAGACTTNTACCTATATTACTAGTCTTTAGCGCCTACCCTTAAATAACTAACAATTCTCTATTATCTCCTTCCGTTATATAATAAGCTAAGGCTATTTATAAGGCAACGAAGGAGGTATAACGTCTTTACGCTATACGCTAGGTTAACAACGCACTAGGAATAAGAAATGGCCCAAATACCTTAACTACGCTTAATCTACTACTTTAGTTTAAGGTACGCGTATAGCGTAAAAAGGGAGGATGGTTAGGTCTATATTAACTTATTATAATTAATAGTTAAACTTATACTATTTAAATGCCTTATAGACCTACTTAATTCCGTTTAACTGTTATTAAGCCTTACTATAAAGATAATAGTTTTAAGCCTTTATAGGATACCCTAAAAGATGCCCTAGAGAGGAACTACGATTAATATGCTTTAGAAGATAATTACAATTCTAATATAATTATAGTAGATATACCGCAACTATAACGCGGTAAAGGTCGCCTAAAGGGATTACAAAATTACTAATATCTTATTAATTTTAAAGAGCAATTCGTTGCCGCTATTAAGAATGAAATTAAGTTATTAATGGCCTTTATAATAACCAAGGAGAAGGCTGACTTTAAGCTTATAAAATAGCTCTAAAAAAAGGTTGTATTATAACTCCTAGAGCTCCTTTTTAAGTATTTAATAAGTAGGAGATCGACGGTCTTATTATAAGAGGAGTCTTTAAATTTAAGAAGTATAACCCTANTAAGTTTAATNNAGTTNNTATCTTTAAGTNAAGNATNGTTAANNAGATTAANGGNAANGCTACTAACGCCCTATTTAAGAAATTAAGGCTTATTATCTAAGGTTATAATAATAATAGTAAGGAGGTAATTCTTATATAATCTCCTATGATTTAATAAGCTAGTTAGCAAGTTATTGTTGCGCTAGCTCCCTCCTTAATAAAGAATAAAATGGCGGTTTATTTATAAGATATTATTTAAGCCTATACCTAATTAGAGACGCACCTTTAGCGCTTAATATTAGTATACCTTCCGGAGCAAATTTGCTACTAGTATCCTAAAGATATAATTATAGTTATGCTTAAGCCATTATATAGAATTGCAGAGGTAGGAACTCACTGGTAGGCTACCTATAGTAAGCACCATAAAGAGAAGCTTTTAATGACTACTTCTATATTTAATCCCTACTTCCTTATTATAATTATAGAAACTCTATTTAGAATTATTAGCATATAAACTAATAATATAATTATTTTAGGAGACGACCAGTTCTTAGCTCTTAAAGAAGATAAGCTAGTAAAGGTAAATCTTATAGCAAAGCTAAAGGAAAAGCTTAATTTAAAAACACCATTACTCTTTAATAAATATATCCTCGCCCTAAATAAGGATTCTATTGCTTTGCGCTAAAAGGGTTAAGGTAAGAAAATTAACGTTATTAATATTAATTCTCTAAAGTAAAGATATATGGAGTAACACGCTCACGGAGCGTATATTGCTTCTATCTGTTAACCTAAGGTTTTATTTAATCTTTCTGTTGCCGCCTAATACTAGGAACTAACTAAGGATAACGTTCTTACCCTAAATAAACATCTTTCCTAGTAAATAAACTATCTCAATTAGGGACTACTTTATATGCCTATTAATCTTCCCACTACTAAGCTCTTTGTATTTATTAATAGATTGTTTGCAAATAATAAAGATTTTAGCTTTTAGCTAGGATATAAGATTATTATCGCAAACGAATCTACTGGAGAAAATAACTTTATAATCTACGGCAATCTTATCTACTAAAGCTTAACTAAGAGTAAGTGCGTTACTTAGAGCGTTCTAGTATTAGAGATATATAAAATGGTTAGCGGAGTTAATATAGTAATTGCAATTGGAACTACCCTAAAGATAATTATAGATTAACTCAAACTTCCTACTATCCCTATAATTGTGTGCACTAACTTATATTCCCTCTATAAGTATTTAGTTAAGCTTAGTACCATAAAGGAGAAGCGCCTTATAATTAATATTATGGCACTTTAGCAATCCTATAAGTATTAAGAACTCTTTAAGATTTAATAGATTAATGGCTAAGATAACCTAGTAGATGCGATAACGAAGGCGAACCCAAATAAGGCACTAGAGATATTTGTTAATATAAATACTCTACGTATATAAGTTAAAGGTTAGGTTAAAAGGGAGTAGGAGTATAATATTCTGCAGACCCTAACTTAAACCAGCTAATTAGGATTTTTTATCCCCGAGATAGAAAATCGCTATTGGCTTACTTACTACTAGCGCCTTAGCGGCCCTCCTAATAAGATGTCTACCTGCGACTCCTAAGTAAGAAAGCACTACGTGCTAAGAGGCATATTTTAGGACAGCGAGACTTATATTATAATGGCAATAGTAAGTAAGGAGGATTAATATTTATTACGCTAGTCGAGCGGTATATATATATAGATAGCAACCGCAAAAGAAGAGTTGCTAGTGTTAGAAATATAGGTAAGTTGCTGTTACGTAAGGCAAGTTGCCGTTATGTGTCGCTGTAGCACTAGCGTAGCAAGGAGCCCTAAGCTCCTCGCCCTTCCTTAAGTAAGAGAGAGATAGAATAATAATTATTATTATACTACCTACAACTTATAGATACGTGATATTACCTTATAAAACTAATAGGTTACGTTTAAGTTAAATCTACTAGCTAAAATAAAGATCTACCCTATATAGTATATTACGATGCTAGAGCCAGCATATAGGAATATTAAGCTACTAGTTTATAAAGTAGACACGTATAGAGGATAAAAGGAAGACGAATAGTAAATTTTAAAGATTATTAGTTATAAGGACATTAATAATAAAATATAGTACGAGGTTAAGTAGATAGGCTATACTAAGACTACCTAGGAGCCACTAAAGAATTTAGAGAATGCTATAGGAAAGGTACAGGAGTATCGGAAGAGATTAGGTTAGGCAGTATTAATAAAGAAGGATCGCTAAAAAAATAAGTCACCTAAGGGGGACCTAAGAAGAGTAGTTGCCGAGCTACTTAGATCTATTTCCTTCTTAGTAGGAAAAAAGCCTATTCTTTTATTATTAAGTTCCTATAAACCCTATTCTATAAGCTTCTACTTCTTAGAATAGACCTTCTTGCGAACCTTCTTAAGACGGATTAACTAAGTGGACGCCGTAAGATGAGACTTAAGGTCCTGTTGCTAAGCATCGGCAGCCTCCTGTTTAGTGTTACGGAAACGGCGTAACTCTATTAGAGTAATAGATAGCTTATTATCTAGCTATGCAGTAGCAGATTAAACATAAGACCCTAAGACAAATTAATTAGGGAACTAAACAACTATTAAGAACAATAGGTCGCGTATATTTAGCATTAGAGATAGAGTAAACGTTATAGGACGAACGAATATTTGCTTTAGTATACTCCTCGCAAGAGGACGGTTATTAAGAGGACGGACTCGCTAACGTAATATAGACTAACCCCTTTTTCAAACAACGAGAATATGGAGATGGTATAATCTTACTAAGCAATAGTATAGCGGCAATGGTGCGAATGCAACGAACGGTTAAAGAAGAAGAAGCTTTAGGTATAATAAGCAATAATATTAACCAAATTAATTAAATAGACATTATACCTCTAGTGGATAACTTAGAGATGTTAGGAATCTTTAAGGATAAAGATAAAGAGGAGGGAGATGGTGTTACGGACGCTTTAAGTATAATATTATAACTACTTGGGGAAGAGTTAGAAGAAGCTAGTTGGTTAATTTAGGTATAGTTTAGGATAGAGCCAATAGAACTATATAATGAGGAATAGTAACTAAGATTATATAATATGATCTATAGAATCTATAGAATCTATATAATCTATAATAGAGTAAATGGAGTATATATATATTATATATAAGAAGGATTTTATAGAAGTACGGTTGTGTATTTAAGAACCCTTAGTCCCTACCTAGATAGTTCCTTCCTTGTAGTAATTCTTAGAATATAATTAGAGCTAATCTATTAGGCAACTACTCTACCAGTTATTATTACGTTGTTAACTTTAATTTATATCACCTACACACCTAGCCCAATAACGAGCCTATTGTAGTATCTGCTATAAGGTTCCGTTATATATATAAGTTCTATAGAGTTAACGGGTTCCTATAAGGGCTTAGTAAAGCCTCTCCATTTTATAAGGTATATATACTAGCGTTTCCGTTTATTATACTTAATATTATTAATTCTTTTAATAAAGTACTTGTTCTTACTATCTACTTTAACTAGTAGGGGAGGGTCTTATATCTATTTAGGCAGGACGTCTAATATAGGGGCAGTAGGGTAGAGGACTAATATATAGAATATAGGGTAGATTTTAACTGTATTAGGGAGTTTTAACTAGTAGGCGTAAGAGGAAACGACCTTCTTAACCTTATAATGGCTAGCGTTTTATATTTATATTTCTTATCTTTAGCCAAATAAAGTTACTAATTTAGTAAGCTAGTACTAGGGTTTGTTTTTTATTTGCTACGGCTTTATAAATAGATTAGGCCTATATTATTTTATTAATAAGGAACTGTTATAGTTTCTCCATCTTCTCTATAAATTTATTTGCTTTTATAACTTATAAGGCGTATTAAATAGGGCAAGGGACATTACTAAAAGGTTTAAAACCTATTTATAGATGCTAGCTATAATTGGCTAAGAATAGGGAGACCTTTATAGTTTCTAAGACGGAGTTATTTATAATAAACTTAGTAAATATAAGCTAATTAATTTAGTTATTTTATAAATATAACGTATATATTTAGATATAATATTTTATTATAGCGTTTATACGTTTTATTTAGCCGTCTATTTCTAGGTAATATATAGTAGACAGTAGTGCTTTAATATAGAGTTAGGTAGTTAGTTCTTTTTAAAATATAGAGATAAACTAGCTACCTTTATTAGAGATAATTGTTTTAGGGAGTCTATAAAGTTTTTATATATAATCTAGGAATAGTTAGGCAATAGTAAGCGTTAATATATTAGGGTAGGCAATTAAGTATCTTATCTTAGATAGTTGATTTATAACTATTATAATACTTATACAGCCTTTACTTGCGGGGAGGTTAATAATAAAGTTAATTAAGATACCCTTTTATCTTTAGTCTGGAATAGGTAGTGGCTTTAGGAGGCCGTTATATGTCTTATACAAAGCTTTGGCTTATCGGTAGATATAGTAGCTAAAAATATACCTTCGTGTTATATTATATATATTCGGCCAGTAATACTCTTATTAGAGTAGCTCTAGGGTTTTTCCTTAGCCTAGGTAGCTGGCTACTAGTAGATTATATACGTGTTTAAGGAGCTTAAGCTTAAGTTTATTATAATTAGGGATAAGTAGGCGGTTCCAATAGTATAAGCGGTTTCCGTGAGTTTTATATTTACTTAAAGAAATCCTTTTAGAGCGTCTAATGCCATCTTAGATTAGCTTAAGCGTCTCTTAGATAAACTCGTTATTTAGATATTTATTAATTATAATCTATTTAATTAATCGATTAGTTATTTCGAGGACGTGCACTGTAAGGTCTTTAGTAGAAGGATTAAATAGTTTAAGGCGAAGTAGGGTCTAGTTTTAGTAAAAGCGCGCTTTTTCTAGGGCTGGCGCGTCTTATAAGTATTAAGTTAGGGTATTAGGCTTTTAACCTTAAACGCCTAAGCAGTATATAATTAAGAATTGGAAATAAAATAGATATTCTAACAAGTGGGCCTAATAATAACTTAGTTGTTTTATGGTCGTAAAGTACTATAGGTTGTTATAGTTGCTAAAGACCTTAATTAAAAATCCGGCGCCTTCTAGTTTAGGTCGCTATTGCTTAAAGTATCTAATAATGGCTAACAATTCTTCATCGTAGATCTCGTAATTATATTCAGTAGGGCTTAGTTGCTTTAAGAAGTATACTATAGGGTGTAATATTCCTTTTTTATTATTATATTAAGACAGAATGCCTATAGTAACGTAATCTAATAAGTCGGCTTTTATAACACTTACTCGTTCTAGGTTAAAGTATTAAAGTATAAATATAGTAGTAAATATAACCTTTAGATAAGCAAAGGCCTTTTTATATTTCTTATTAAAGATAAAGGCTTTATCCTTTTAGGTTAGAGCTATAAGGGGTAATACTAGGGCAGAGAAGTTATTAATTGTCACGGCATTGGCCTGACGCATACTGTCTTATACTGTCTCGTACTATTTCCTACTATTAGCTAGCCCACTACTAGTGCCTCGGCGGCCGGCCCTACTATTTATATATAATACCCCCTTTCTACCTTCTTCTCCTCTTTATACTATAACGTAGTTATTTAGTCTACTTTATTACAGCACTGTAACAGTGTGTGGTATCTTTAATTTGCGCCCTATCGCGATCACTAATTCCCTATACCCTAGCTAATTAACCTCCGCCCTAGAGTAATTGCGACCTATACGCGCCTCTACTAAAACTAATACGTCCCTAGTACAGTCCTAGAATAATCCTTAGTTTTTACCTAGCGCCTAAATAGGCGATATTAATAATACCGAAATAGCTAAAACCTAGAACCCCCACGATGTTTTTATAAACTTCTTTATATAAATATACCCTAATATTGCGTGGATAATCTGCCGCTCCCTACTATACCTTAAGACCTTTAAGCCTAGCAAAGCTTACCTTACTCTTATTAACTATATTAACGAGTTCCTTAATAATATTAAAGTAGAACTATAGTGTATATATAATACAAACACCGCTAATAAAAAAGCTAATAAAAACCTTAGTGCCCTTATTACTTCCTAGATAAAAACTATTAACTCCTAAGTAAAGACTATTACCGTTCTAAAATAATTAACCCCTATAATAACGGTAGTAACCTAGTAGAAAAAACGGAGGTCTAAAGACCCGCTAATATTTAGCGGAAAAGGCACCCCGCTAGAATAATAAGCTAATTTTAAAACCTAGCACATTAAGATTAAGGGAGTCTTTAACTGTAACTAGGACTATTTTAATATAGTTTAGTCCTAGATCCTTTATATCTTAGATATACTAGAGGATAAGGCCTATAAGTTTATTAAGTAGGGCCTAGAGCTTATGCATAAGAACCCAAATAATATATCTATATAGAAATAGCCCGCTAAGGAAGATATGCTTAAAGACCTTACTACTTACTACA
Source organism: Cenococcum geophilum 1.58 (assembly GCF_001692895.1). Classification (NCBI taxonomy): domain Eukaryota; kingdom Fungi; phylum Ascomycota; class Dothideomycetes; order Gloniales; family Gloniaceae; genus Cenococcum; species Cenococcum geophilum. Next base: position 981,864 of record NW_027137576.1, read on the forward strand.
AGGTCCTTAATATAACCTAGGTTATAAAGAATAAGCTTAATCATTTCCCCTAGGGCGAGTGTAATTATTAGTCCTAAAAGGGAGAGCTTAATAAGCTAATAGTCCGCGCTAAAAAGATAGATAAATAGAAGGTAGACCTACTCTAAAAGTTTATCTCTCTAAAGATAAAAGAGCTAGTACTTAAACTTACCTATAAAATTAATAATAGCAACTATATAGGTTAGAGTAAGTAAATAGATATATTCGCTAAGAACCTCGCGAACTATACACACTAAGCTAACCTTAAAAATAACACTCACTACTACCTACCTACTTAAGCCCCTACCCCTATATTAACCTTAACCCTAGTAGTAACTAGAGAACCTATAAACCTTAATAAAACCTTAGATACGGAGTATAAGCGCCGCGTTAATAATAGAGTATACCTTACCTATAGCCTACCTAGCCACTAAAAGGACGCCTATAACCCTACTAAGATAGTAAACCCAGTCCTAATACTACCCTATTAATAACGTAAACTAATAACCGCGGACGCGGTAACTGTAGAGTTTATTATAAACGCGGCGACTATAAAGCCTATTATAGCCGCAGCAGATAACCCCCCCCTCTTTAACCCTATGGCTTAGTTACTCTAAATAATGCCCTATATAGAAGCCTAACCCGTTAATAATACCTAGTATTAGTAACTCCGCGCTAGTAAATACAAACACGGCCACGTTATTAGCGAGGTATTATCTTCCTATACCCTAACTAAGACTAATACTAACACCGCTAGCTAGACAAACACTAGACCGCCCCGCTAAGACAGCTTTATACCCTAGTTATTAAAAGGTAAACCCTTAGACTAAGTTACGTCTAAGGGTCTAAACTATATAAGGAGGAAGATAAGAAGATTAGGTCCCTATTACTAGATTAATTAATTCTTTCTATTAGTAAACTGCTACTTAATCTTAGATTAGTAAATAGTAATTAGAAATTAATTCTTATTTAAACCTAACTCTCCCCACCACGTAACCTATACCCCTAAGTTTATATTAATATAGTAAGCCTAGTGGACTCCGGTAGTACTATAATAGTATTTACTAATATAGAGTCTATTATAAGAAAGTATAACGTTATAACTAAGAAGCTACTAGCACCTAGGCCACTATACCTTGTAGATAGTATCCTAACTTTGCTTATTACGGACTACTTTACTACCTAAATATTAATTGGCCTCTATACTAAAGCTATACTCTTTTTTATTACTAAACTCTTACCTACTACCCTAATTATCCTAGATATGCCTTAGCTTTAGAAGTATAAGCCCTGCCCTAGCTTTAGAAAGCTTAAGATCTGCTTTAACTTAAACTACTACTCTAGGCACTACCTTCCGTAGGGGATAACTAATAGTAGCAGGGACGCCCCGCGTAAATACTCGGCACTACTAAGCCTAGTGCCTAGGACTATATATAAATCCCTAATAATAAAAGATGTTCCTAATAAAGGGGAGCCTATATAGCTGTAAAGCAACAAAATAGTAAAAGACTAGACTACCCTAGCACTTAAGACTAAAATAATAGGCTAGCCAGCCCTACCGAGACTAAGGAAGAAGGTCCGCTTTATAATAAAGACAGATAATAACGGTAATATAGAAGACAAATAGGAGTTTAAGAAAATTCTTAATATACATAACGAAGACCCCCAAGGCCTAACTTATAAGATTAAATAAAAATATTATAAGGATATAACCTAGTAGCCGGAAGAAGACCTAAAGGGTTATAAATAAGCTATACAGCGCTTTTATAAGTAATACCCTAAGAAGCTAGGACCCCCAGACTAGATATAAGATAAAGAAAAGCCATGCTAAGATTATGGCCGACCACTATATTAAAATTTGTGGTAGTTAAGATGTTATAAAACTTCAACCGGCGGTTAAAATTATTTAATTGGCCAGATTCTTGCTAAGAAACGCTATATAGATTGATTTAGGTGGTGGTATAGAGTTCTGCTAACCTTACTTACTAAACTAACTAATTAGGATTTTCTATGCCCGGCATAGAAAATCGCCATTAGCTTAGTTAAGGGCGGTAAGCGGAACTAATATCTTTACGGTAAAAAACAGACGACCCCGTATACTGCCTATTTTAAAGTTATCTATTTAGTTTAGGGACCAAACTATTTAAGGGAGAGGAGTACTGTTACGGCACTAGCCTGACGCATACTGTCTTATACTGTCTTATACTATTTCCTATTATTAGCTAGCCTACTACTAGTGCCTTAGCGGCTGGCCCTACTATTTATATACAATACCCCCTCTTTACCTTCTTCTCCTCTTTATACTATAACGTAGTTATTTAGTCTACTTTATTGCAGCACTGTGACATTAATAAACTATTAGTAGAAATTGGCAAATCCTATAAAGGCTCTTATATCCTTAACGTTCTTAGGTTCTTATTAGTTTATAATCACTTCGACTTTTTTTTAGGTCTATTTATATGCCGTTTATAGAAATAAGAAGCCTAAGGTATAGGACTTCTATTTTATAGAATTTGTATTTATTTATATTTAATTATAGACCAGCTCCTTATAGGGCTTATAAAATAAGATTAACGTATTTCCGGTATTCGGTTAGGTTATTACTATATATTAGGATATCGTTAATATAAATAGTATAGAAGATATCTAGGTAGAAACGTAAGGTATTATTTACGTAATATTAAAACAAGCTTAGAGCGTTTGTAAGGCTAAAGGGTATTACTAAGTACTTAAATAATCTATATTGGGTACAAAATACAGTAAGCTATTTATCTCCTTTTATAATATAAAGGCGGTTAAATATAGAGATAATATTAAGCTTTATATAGAAGCGAGCCTTACTTAATTAGTTTAGCGTCTCTTATATTAGCGAGATCGAATATCAGTTCTTAACGGTAACAGCGTTAAAAGCTTAGTAGTTTATATAGAAGCGTAGTCCGCTGCCTAGTTTTTTAATAAAGATTACTAGTGCGTCTATAGGTAAAGAGCTTACTCTAATAAATACTTTACTTAGGTTCTCGTCTAGGTACTTTTATAGTACTTAGAGTTTATTTTAGGACATCCTATATAGGGGTCCAAATCCGGGCTACTTCCCTCCTTTAAGTATAATCTTATAATTATATGGTTAGTGTTCTAGTAGCTTATTAGCTTCCTTCCGTAAAAATACCTTTAGGTAGTTATAGTACTTTACTAGTACCTTTATAGCAGGGTTAGTATACTTCTTTAGTGCTAAGGCCTTCTTAATATTAGCTATAGTAACAGCGAAGATTATATATTTAGGTTTCTTAGCAAGTTATACTAACGAAGTAGCTCTAATTATACGGATATTTAGGGTGCTAAGCTTACTTAGATCGTCTATAGTTTCTTATTTAGGTTTAGGTTTAGTATTAGGTACGGAGTTAGTGTTAAATTCGGGTTTAGGTTCTTTAAGTAATCTTTTTATTATAGGGTACTAGTTCTTCTAGTAGTTTTATATACTAAGCTTAAGCTTCTACTTAGTTTAGGGTAGTGTGGTACTTAGTAATAACTTATAGAATTTAGTAGAATTCTCATATTAGTGGAATTTAGTAGAATTCCTGTACTAGTAGAATCTGGTAGATTCCTTAGGCGTAAAATAAATATTAGTAGAAATCTTAGGCTAGTAAATCTTAGTAGATTTCCTAGATTTTAGTTTAGGGTTAGAGTGGTATATTATAGAGCATTCTTACTTATAACGCGGGGCAGTAAATAGAAGCTTAAGGTTATCCTAATTAATAGTTACCTTATATAGCTTTATCTAGGGTTATTTAAGGATTACTAAGTAACCTAAGGTGGTAATAAAAGGCCTAATTAGTTCTTTGTGGTTTAGGTATTAGAGTCTTAGGTATACTATATAGGTAATTTAGCCTAAGACTGTGCGTTTACTATTAAATCTAAATATATTAATATGCCGGTTAAGGAGGGTTAAGGTAAAACCGTTATCTTATATAAAGATCTTATTAATAAATCCTATACCGCTAGCTCCTGTATTAATTAGGATTTAAGCATTAGCCTATTAACTATTCTACTAAAGACGGTAGTTAATAGTTATATTACGGTCCTAAGAGTTAGAGTTTATAACGTTAAATACGTTTAATAAGATCCTATAGCAGAGCCATCTTAGAGAGTGATTTAGCTCTAAGACCTTTCTTTTAGAGGTAATTAGGGCGGGGTTCTTATAGGGCATTAGTTAAAGCTCCGTCCTTATAAATAGTACTTATTAGTTATTAAGCTAAAGCCAAATAAAGATTAAGGGCGGTAGCTAGAGGATCGGGGCAGTAGACTGCTAGCGTTAACTATTTATAGATCTTTTTAAAAAGGGGCGGAGCAATAGTTAGAGAGGTAGGAGTTGCTTCTATATTTAAAGCAAAGGCCTAGCTTAGTGCGTTATTCTTATTTAAAGAACCCTAGTAGGGCGTATCCTAGGGTCCTAGTGTTAATATCTATAGCGTTAGGGTGCTTAAGCTAAGATAATAACTTAGTGGACGTTTATATGGTTATTATATTATATTAAGGAGCGTATTTCGGTATTAGGTGTAGTATATCGTTATACTATTTATTAATAACATTTGCGTAGGCATTAAGGGCTTTTAGTAGGTCTACGCTTATTAGGGAAGTTTTTAGTTTAGGGCTTAGGGATTTAACGAGGTTATTAATTAGTGCGGAGTCACTCTAGCCCATCCCCCCCACGCAACGGTTAAATTCGGAGAAATATACTAGGAAGCCCTTTATTCCTTAAGCTATATAGTTTATCTTTCTCTAAGTAGTGGCTTAGCGGTTTAAGTTACCGTATATAGCTTTAAGAAGTACAACTAGGCTTTATACTAAGTTTAGCTAAAAAGGTTTAATAAAATTAGCTACCTCTTCTCTTAGTTAACTTAGGGTGTAATAAAGTTAGTTAGCTTTAGTTAGGTAATAGTTAACATTACTAGTTAGCTTATTTCTAAGCTAGTTTAGAAAGTTCTTATTATTTACTAATAAATACTAGGGGGTCTAGTAGTTATTTGGATTATTATAGTATAGTAGTTAGCTTAGGGTGAGAGACTATTGCGGGTTTAGGGCTTACGTTCCGCGTATTTATCTTAGGAAATAGCGTCTAGTTTTAAGGTCCTAGCGTAGGCATCTTAAGAGTACGGACTTCTTTTTAAAGGCCCTTAATTAATTACTAGTATTATACTTCTTATTCGGCTTATTATTAATTTAAAATAGCTTAGTTTTATATAAAGGCGTCTATAAAAGACTTTTATATCCCTACTAATTGTTCTTAAAGTGCGGATATAATGCTAGCGGCCGTTATAGGAGTTTTGGATTCGTTCTGCATATTAACAGTAATATAGGTAGTTAACGTAACGTAGTGTTACGGAGTAAGCATAAGCGATAATAATATATAGTAAAGTAGATATTATTAAGCTATGTATATAAACTATATAATAAGATTAAGACGTTATATAAAGAGAAAAGGTAGGAAAATAGGGAAAAAGGGTATATATTATTAACTTAGTTGCTTAATTAATATATAAATAGAGTAAAATAGGATTTAGGTAGTGGTCCTAGTAGAACTTAGTAGGATTTAGTAAAACTTAGCGGAATATAGTAGAATATAGCAGATTGCCGTCTTGTAGTTAGTCTCTAGTTGCTAAGTTAGTGGAAATAGGTAGACATGTATAAGGGGTCGTTCGGTTACACCTCCGTTTCAATATAGAGGCTCCATATTGTAACCGAAATGGAGCTCAAATATGAATGTAAGGGTGTCGTTCGGTAAATATAACGACTTTTGAATATGGAGCTCCTCCATATCGGTAAGCGCGGCAAATTTACAAGCTATACTATATATAGTAGTTAAAATGGAGCTCTTAGCACCGTTTCAATATATAGCCTTAAGCTCCTGTTCCATATTCCATTTTAATATAGAGCCCTCGCATATACGCTAAAGTAATAACTTCTTATAATATGGCGACTCCACACGCCCTAATTGCGATACTATAGTTGCATTTATAAGCCTTATATAATATTATTATCTTAACCTTTATAATTGCAATGAGCTTATTTCCGGGCGGCGCTTGTACTTAGTATACTAATATATAGCAAGGAACAAGGTAGATAACGTAACTACTCTACGGTTATAAGCAACAACTTATAAATATAACTCGTATAAAGCCTAAGGTGTTTAGGAAGCTTCTTAATTAATTATAACTATACGGCAACTTAAAGGACATAAAGCTTCTATCAGCGGCTAAGAAGCTAATAATATTCCTGATAATATTTAGCAATAATTCGTTATATAGATTACTGAGTAAAGTAACTCAACACTCATCTATAAGGATCCATTAGTGAGTATTTACCTACTAGCTAAACTTCTAGTACTAATTTACTGCCTTATTATAGAGCCATATATAAAGTCCTTCCTAGCCTTCTAAAACTACATAAGGAGGTCATTCGGCTTCCTCAGAACTTTACTCCAGAAGAGATTGCTAATAACCCCAAACGATATCCTTTCTTTACTAATTATATTGGAGCTCTTAATAGTACTTATCTACCAGTCTTTATTAGAGGCGGGTATATAAGGCAAGCTCTATAGTATGGAAGGAAGGGAGGATTATTGCAAAACATTCTTATAGCTGTTAATTTTTAGATAAACTTCCTATACGTTCTAGCTGGTTGGGAAGGCTCTGCTTATAACTCTAGAGTCCTTAATTCATCAAAGGCTAAAAGATTTAAAGCCTTACCTGGTAGATACTACGTCGCAGATACTAGGTACTCTAACACGCCTATGACTTTAACCTACCGCGGTGTATAATATTATCTTTATAAGCAGGCGTAGGCAAATATAAAGCCACAGAACGCAAAGAAGCTCTTTAATCTTCGACACTTGGCTCTAAGAAATATAGTAGAGCATACTATAGGCGTTTTTAAGAATTATTTCCGGTACTTTAAGGCCGGCAGGCATAGTCTCCCTTTAAGTACGTAGGTAGATATAGTGTACGCTTTAACTATAGTATATAACTTCATAAATATAAATAATCCAGATAATCTAGGTTACGTTCCAAAGGTATAGGATAAGGTTATAGATAAGGAAGACGTAAGGCTTATAGAGGTAGAAAGCGATATAGTTATAAACCAAAGACGCAATAAGATCGCGGAGCTTATATAGTAGAGTTACTGCGAGGCAATTAGTAGGCCAATTAATTAAGAATATACGGTAGATTTGGGTGTATTTACTATAGAAATTTATGTAGTTTCCCTCTACATATTGCTCTCCGATTGCCTATATAGTAAGGGGACCCAAAATCTCACCTTAAAGCTTGCTCCTACGCATCCTCCTTTCTATTAGCTAAAATATCGTTAATTAAGCTTCGCCGAAGCTCTATAACTCCAGCCGTCACAAGAAATAATCTAGCAGTAGACTCCGTCTCAAAAGCTTGTAAAACAGCTAGTTGCTCTACAGGATCTAGGTAACTAAACTTATAAATAAACTCTGCGGAGGCCTTCTCTTAAGGAGACTTCTGGGCCATTAGCTTTCTTATAGCCCTTATCTCTCTTATTACCTCCCCTACCGTCTCCTCTAGTGCCTCTGCAACTCGCCGTCTTCCTTACTAGCGCTTCGCATTAGATTTAGTAGCTCTAGCAGCTTACTTAATAGCCCGCTTCCGCATAGCTAGTAAAGAAGGTTAACTTAGCGTTAAGAAAGATCTAAAAGATCTAGGGCGCTTAGCTAAAGGTAAGCTTAATTAACTGCGTTTAATAGAGCTAAGAGCTAACTCTAACTCAGAGGTCTTATCTACTTCCTCCTTATCCTCCTCCTCATCTTCCTTATCCGCCAAACCTAACGCCTATAAGGCCACCGCTAAGAGAAGCTCGGTGTCTATATAGCTCTTAGTTGCTTCATTAATTGACCTTATATAATCGCCTGTCGCTAGAATTCCGTTAAATAGCTCCTACAGTAGATTTAGGAAGGCAGGCGGCGTATCACAAAATTTCTTAGCGGCAGGATTGGCTTTCAAATAGGCCTCTATAACTTCCTTACTAGTAATAGGCACGCCTTTGTCTTCGTTTTACCCCCAGCCAAAGAGGCCGCAGAGCTCCTTCCACAGCTTCTAATCCTTCTTATAGTTATCGTGCTTGCTCTTAATTTGCTTAACAGTAATAGGCTACTAGGTAATAACAAGCATACGATTAAGGGCAATCTTTTAGCCGTTAACTTTATAGGAGCTATCTACGCGATATCCTTTCCAAACGGCCTCAACAAGGCCTTCTAACATCGCCTCCTCCATCTCGTCTGTCTATCTTAAACGCGTATATCTATGCCCCGCGGGCGTTGCGGGCATCGCGGGCGTCGCGGGCGTCGCTGTAACTCTACTACGACTCGTACGGGAGGTGGGCGAAGATATAGGAAACGTCAATCGCAGAGAGGGCGTCGGCCGAGGAGGAGGCTCCATTGCTACACCAAAGTAGGGAGTCGCGATAGAGGCTTGGTGGCAGAGAGGGGCTCATTCGAATCGCTCACTAACTAGTCGCATATTATGCGAAGCCAAATATGGAGCCTTATTATGGAGCTGCAACCAAACAATCGACTCAATTACATATTCAAATGAGCCATAGTAGTAGCCGCCACTAATTACAAAACGGGCGACACTAAAAGGCTCACGGATTAAACAGATATGAAATGGAGGCGATTTGCAACCGAACAACCCCTAAGGTATTACGGGGGTATCCTATAACACTTTTCTCCTATCTAGTAGCCACTAGAATTAACCTAAATAGCTACTTAAACTACTTTTTCCGCTAAAGCGCTACCTAGTTTGCTAAAGATTTAGGGTATTTATATTAGGAAATTTAGCAACTAGGTTAGTAGTTATTAAAAGCCTTTTACCTATATATTAGAACTAAGACCACTAACCTTTATCGCCTTAACTTTTACTTCTAGTATAGTATACCGCTCTTAGTATAAGAATTACTAAGTAGTAGGTTAAGATATTAAGAGGGCCGCTAAGGCGCTAGTAGTAAGTAAGTTAATAGCGATTTTCTATACCGGGTATAGAAAATCCTAATTAGTTAGCTTATAAGTTAGAGTTTCTAAAATATAGCAGAATATAGTAGAATGCGGTAATATCTTATTAGGCGTAAAAGCTTTACTTAGGAGTATCTAGTTGCTTTACGGCAAATCCTTAATAGATTTAAGTACTAGGTACTAGTAAAACCGCTAAAAACTAGCCCTAGAGTAACCTTATAGCCCTACACCTTCTAATTATATAGTAAAAATTAAATATCCCTTTATGTAACTGCTATAGATAGATACTTTATATATATAGATAGCGCCAAAAGCCAGCAATAATCTCGATTTAGTTATAAATAATATATATATCTAACTTACTAACTTTTCTATAGTAATGTAGAAATTTTAGCATCCGACTAAACTATTAGCAATCTATTTAGCTGTGTTAACGGTGTAGGTAGAAAGTTATATAAACGAATATTTCGGTTCTTGCCTAAGGGATCTAAAGTAAGTTAAATAACGAATAGAGACTTAAAGGAAGACATGGGTAGAGCCTAGCTAGAAAGTCATAGCCGTGAGTAGTGGCCGATTATTAGCCGATGTAGACTGGCAATCGACTGCCGTAGTACTGAGAAGGAAGAGGACGTGGATTCTCCCACGGTATGTGGGCACGCATCCACAGAAAAGCCCGGAAAATCAACGTGATCCAAGCTTCCTCCACAAGGTCTGCATTATCGCAGCCTCTCCACATCATGGTCCGTACGTAGTCCGGCATGTAAAACCAGTAGTACATCATTGCTTCACCTCTCCAGTATTTTTCTCCATCGGGATATATTCCATGTCCGCGACCGTCCGCAATCGCCAATAAGGCGTCTGGGTAGGATCGGGGTGCTTCTCGGAGATGGGCCGTAACGAGATCCATATAGTGCTTCGGGTTCCATATTTTATTGTGCGCGTAAGTAGTCGCCGGTTGATTCCCTCGGAAGTATTCCGTAGTCTCGTCATAAAGGGTCTCCAGCATGTCGTAATACTTCACAGGGCGGTCGCTTAACCCTTCGATGATACCATCCCACTCCCTCGGATAACTTTTCCTGAGCTTCTCGTAGCGATCTGCGATCTTGCGGGTCTGAATAGTGCCTTTATTTTTGTTGTATTCGACAAGTTGATCATAGAAGACATTATAAGCTACGCAGAACCAGGTTAACCCTGGGGTATTCTGCCCGAGGGGCTTGGGATAGCAGTTGACTTGCGAGGCTGGCTGGCGCAGCCAAGGTGCGACCATCGGCACAATATCGCAGAAGCCATGAAGGTAACCACGATGATGGTTTTGCATTAGTACAAGATGCTGCACTGCGACGCCCTCAGGGTCAAGTTGTTGAAGGGTTGCAAAGACATCCTTATCAGTGCCGACAGTGAAAGTGGGAAGAGACAGTTCCGGATTGCCCGGAAGTATGCCAAACCACATGCGATCAGCTTCCGGAGTGCATACCCATAGCTCAGCTTTGATCCGGGCCGGAACAACATCCAGATTTTCATTCTCTCTTGCTCCTTTCTCAATATCCGAGCTCTTTTTAGACTTTTTAGACCCCGCATTAGACTCCTTATGTGGGGGCTGTGTCTTATCACTTCGAGGGACCTGGCCGTTTCCGTAAAAGACTCTGGTGTAGCTTAGTAGGGTTCCAAGCCCACGAATATTTATCGCTGAAAACATGTGCTCCCCACCTTGTCCTTCCATGATACCCTCCGGAGGCCGAAATTCTTCCCACACCACCCCCATGCGGCAAGCGAGAATTGCAATTTCAGATGCTGAGGCGGCTGCGAAAGGTCGTGCGATGTCAGGTGGCATAAAGTCCCATGATCTTTGCCTCTTGCGAACAGCAGGCCAGCTTAAGTTCGGAGGAGGTGCCCGCTTGTTTGGCTCAGCGGGGAGTAATTGCTTAAATATAGCAGCGCTGTTTTCGTGCAAGGCCATCAGAAGAGGTATCCAACACGCCAGCTCGCCGTTCGGATCGTTTATCGTATTATCTTCTTTTGGAACATATGTTTCGGTACGAGACTGCTCCTCCCCTGTTATTGCAACTATATTGGAGTGCTTAGGGTCGTAAGGTGCAAGGACAATCTCTGGTGTAGTAAAGAGTGTCTCGAATCGAAATTGAGTCCAACGCCAATGTCGGTGGGTATGCTCGCTCCATTTCCCCATAACAGAGGCTTGACACTTTCGGTGGCCTTCAACGGTGCCAACAATCTGCGCAAGGAGTTGAGCCAACGCAATGACTAGAGCAACAACGGAGATAATCAGTGCAACGAGTGCAGTACCGTCAAGCGCCATGGCCAGTCGATGGTTAATGCGATGCCAGTATGTAGTTGAGGAGGGATGTGTGATAGGAATAAAAGTTTCGCGAATCTTAGCATGTGACAGTCGCTCCACCTAAAAATCGCTAAGCTAAGCCAAATACAGAACGCTAAAAAAACTTTCACCGCACTGCAACCCTACCAAAAGGTAGCGCCACACTTTAAAACTTACGCATACCCATCTTTCCATTAAAAACAATCAATTTCCTAACTCTTAAGACCTAATTCCTACTGCCTAGCAAGCTAGAGGTGGATTTATTTGTCGTTTTACCCCCTTTTCCCCAACAGAAAATTCTTCTTAAGGGTGGTTATAGCTTATAAGCAAGGCACGGATAGAAACACCAAAACTACTACTACTACTACTATCACTAATACTAGAACTACAAAACATAGACTTTTCTTAGGCTTTTCTTCTATAAAAAAGCAAAAGCCTAATAAGATAGGGGGTATAGGTACCTTTCTATATCTCCTTTAGTTAGATTTTCTTTAATAAGAGGAGGATTGCCTTTAGGGCTTTTCTGCTAGTAAAAGCCTAATAAGTCCTTTTTTTTAGTAGTTTTTTCTACTTCTAATAGAAAAAGAAAATAACTATACTAGTCTTTTTTAGCTAGTTTTTCTACTACCTTTAACCTAATCTCCCTAGAAATCTTTTAGTAGGATTAGTAAGGAGAAAGGGTATAAAAGGATAGTAAAAACTAGCAAGGCTTTTTGCCTAGTTTTTTACCTTTAGGACTAGGAGATAAGAGACCTAAGGAGGTTATTATCTACTGTAAAAACTAGGAAACCCCCCTATAAGATATAAAATGCCAAGGCCTAATAGGTTTAAAAAAAACCTCTTATAGAAATAAGTGATAAAGAGTCTATATCTACCTTTTCTCTCCCTTTTCCTTCTCCTGGCCTATTTAGGACAGGAGAAAAAAAAGGACATCCTTAGTCTTCTTCTAAAAAAGAAAACCAAAAACCTATAAAAAAGATAATAAAACTAACGACTACTATAGCTAGTACGCCTAGTATACCTTTCTATTCCCCTTCTCTAGAATAATATCTAAGCAAAGCTTTAGAAAACCTAATTAAGGCCTATAAAGGGCTATAAGATAAAGAAAAAGAAAAACAAGTTAGATGGCTAATAGACTATATAGAAAGTATACTAATAGGAGAAAACCCCTTTGCAAAAGAAGAAGAAGAAAAGGTAAAATATATCCTAAAAGGATTAGAAGAAGAAGTAAGAGCTCTTTATAAGGAGGCAGCTCCTATTAAAGAAACTTATATAAAGAGGCTAAAGAAGGACCTCTCTCCTTTATTGTCCCTACCCTCCTTATTACTACCCTTTACCCCTTCTTCTTTTAGTAGGAGTTTTACTTCTACTAAAAGTAAAAAAAAGCAGCTATAAGAAAGAAAGCTAGTCTTAATTATAGACAAAAAGGACAAATTTTTAAATACCTTCTCTATACGAAATAAAGCCAATTAACTATTTATATTAAAACTATAAGTAGAAAAGCTAGTACTAGCGTCTATAGCTAGAACTAAAGGAAAATAAAATATTCTCCTTATAACTGTAAGAGAGTATAATGTAGATTTCCTAGTTAAATATAAGAATATCTAGCATAACTGCTTTATTTTTTAAAGAGAATAAAAACTAGAACCCTAGGTTTAAATTATAGCCCATAGGGTTTCTACCTTACCTTTTTTAGGAGAGGGAGGCTCTAAGCTTCTAAAAGAAGAAATTAAGACCTTTAATCCTATAGGGATACAAGGACTACCTAAATAGATTTTATTTAGTGTAAAAAGACACGATCTATAAACCAGATTTAGCTTTATAGTTTTTACTATAGAGAATGAGGAAAAAATATAAGAAATCCTTAGGTAAAAAGAGATCTTAATTGTAGGTACAGCTACTAAGGTAGTAAAATACCTTAAAGTCTCTCCTACTACGCAGTGCATAAGCTGCCAAAAATTTGGCTATATAGGAGATAGATGCTCTACTAAAGCCTATAGATTTTATACGGCTGTATATTTATCTAAAGACCACGCCTGTTCTACCTATATAATAATAGGCAAGCCTTATAAGTATACTACCCCTCTTTATATTAATTGTAAAGAAAAATATTTTGCTAATAGTAAAGACTGTAAGACTCTTAAAGCAGCTAAACTAGTATATAAAGAAGATTCTATAGAAGAATAAAACAAATAGGGTTCTGGGAGGAGGTAACTCCTATTAGGCTCTTAAAAAGATATTAAAGAGTAAAAGGATAAAAATAAATTGCAAAAGAATTGGGATAGGTATTTAGATCTCTTATACTTTTTCCTACCGTTTTCTTATTCCTTAGTAGTTGTAGAAACTTAGTATTTTACTAAGGAACCACAAACTCCTAGTTTAGGAGTTTATAAACTACTAGGATATAGCTACTAGTATATATTAAGCTGCCTAGAAAGGATTTATGTATATAGAACTATAGCGCTATAGCCTAAGGCTGCATGCGTAGTATTGTACGTAGTATAATATAATAGATATATATAAAAAATATAAAAAACAGAACGCTAAGAACTAAATTAAGTATTTACAATATATAACGTGCAATAGAATAGCAAATAAGGTTAGTATACATAACTAGCATTCGCAGGGAGGGTGGCCGACTCACTCTAGCTATACCTTTATTGTAAACAATTTTTCAACGCAAATAAAGAGAGGCGTTAGGGTAGAGGCGCTGTTGTAATAGAATAGATGCTAAGAGTTTTTAATAGAGTGGACATGGTATTTTAGCCGGGAACCGGTAGGGCGCAAAACCTTCACAGCGGAAACTAGAATAAGATCTCTGGATTAGGGACAGCTAGGCTTTTTTTAAGCGTAGGAATGCTAGAAATTGTTCGCTAATTGGTTGGAAAATTTGCCAAGCGTTGTAAGACCGGCGTTAGGAGGGTTTATCTGGCTAATAGGGGGGTTTCGATAAACTAACGACGGAAGATAACGTGTTCAACCACTTATCTGGCCACCTTATCTATCTGGCCACCCCACCAGCACCAAGACGTGTCTTTGTACTAAAATAATATTATTATCAATTCAGAACTCTAAATCACCCTAGAAAGAGGGTAGACTACTTATTAGCGTGTACCGGAATAGCTATATAAAGATATATCTTGGTACTAATAGGGTGGCCAGATAAGTAGTAGGACATATTAAAGCTAATTTTTAGTGCTTATATATACATTTAGCGCGACCTTCTATTAATTAGTTAGGTAGGGGTTTTAATAGAGAGCGATTCTTGCTATCTAGTATATTTTAGTAGTTGCTTTATAAAGGTCGTGTTACGGAAGTAGGCACGAGCTAGAATACAATATACTAAACGGGGTAGTAATTAAAGAAGGCTACGTACGCGTAACTATACATGGTTAATTTAAAGATATTTAGATATAAAAACAAAACAGGTTAAGTATGGGTATAAATAGGGGTTATAGGGGAACATGCGTAGGTGTCTCGAGACGAACGTAACGGGTTAAGAACGTCAAAACGCGCAGAGACGTAAGAACGTATAAGTCCCGTAACAGGTCGCTGCTATAAGTTCTTGCACCTTCCTAATTAGAAAAGTAGCCTTGACCGCCTAATAGTAAAATACTTCTTTTATCGCAAATCGATTAAAAGCTGCCCAAAAGGCTTTAAATAAAATGCGATCTTAATACGACTAGTTTATCAATTAATTAGCTCCGTATTTTAAATATCGCGAGCTTTACACAACCGTATAATCCTGCTCTATACTAGCTTCTCTACTAAATCTACGAGCTCCTTTAGTTAAGAATCTACCTCTTATTACTACTATCTTTCTAATTACGTAATATTTATTTATATAAACTTTTGGTGTTATAGAGGCGTAAGAGGCTCTATAGAATAATCTATAGGTAGCTTTATTAACTTCTCTCTATTAATTAAGCTGCTAGTAAAGGCCTCGCCCTTATCTAGAGGCTCTATAGAGGTAGTAGTAGAGTTTTTTTTACCTTACTAGCTTCCTTATAGATTAATTAAATATATACTACCTAATATTTACTACTTTGCGTTAATCCTCCTATGTATTATAGGATATCCCTATAATACCTTATATATATCTACCTATTCTACTAACTTATAAAATAGTAATTTAACAGCAATCTAGTGGCAATTTACGGCAATTTACTATTTTCTACTAAGTCTACTAATCCTACTAAGTTTTGCTAAGACCACTACCTAAATTCTATTCTGCTTTATATATATATTAACTAAGTAACTAAGCTAATAATATATACCCTTTCTTCCCATTTTCTTAACTTCTTTCCTTATATAATGTTTCAACTTTATTATATAGTTTACTATATATTATTATCGCTTATTAAAGTAAATATAACAAAGCCTTATAGGAAATACTACGGTAAACTTATTAATAGGCTAAGTATAGATTAAGTTAATAATATAAATATAACTAGTGGAGTAGGTTGCCTAATAGATTAACTTTAATTATATTCTAAGATTTGCTATAAAGAAGAAAACTATCTAGGTAGGAACTATAGTCCTTTAAATATATAATACTACGTTTAAGAAATATACTAAGTACGTTAGTACATTAGTATATTATCGCGTTTCTACGTTTCTATATTTTTATATTCTAAACTTATAATATAACTAGCTATATAACTTAGCTACCTTTTATCCTATAACTTAATTAGTTCTAGCGCCTCCTATACTATCTTAACTAACCTATTTATATCCTTTCTATTATAGACCTTATAGTAGCAGTAGTAGCACTACTAAGGAGAGATATAAATAGGTTAGTTAAGATAGTATAAGAGGTATTAAAACCGATTAAGCTATAGAATAAGGGGTAGCTAAGTTATATAGCTAGTTATATTATAAGTTTGGAACATAAAAATATAAGAACGTAGGAATATAATATACTAACATACTAACGTACTAATAAATTTAGTATATTTCTTAGGCGCAGTATTATATATTTAAAGGACTACAGTCCCTACTTAGATGGTTTACTTCTTTATAGTAAATCTTAGAATATAATTAAAGCTAATCTATTAGGCAACCTACTCTACTAGTTATATTTACGTTGTTAACTATTCCTTAACCTATATACCTAGCCTATTAATAAGTCTACCGTAGTATTTCCTATGAGGCTTTATTATATATTTACTACTAAGGTTATAGTAAAGAAAGTTAAGTAATATACTACCTATTATAATAACTACTTTAGGATTAGGAGGAGATACTAGCATATATAATAATAACTTAGTAGTAGTTATAATAAACCAGCTTAGGAGTGTCGTAGAGCAAAATAATACTAATAATTAGACGCTACTCCTATAACTATAAGATATAAAGAGAGAAAATATTAAGATGGTATTAATTAAAAGATTCTTAAAACAAAAGTATAAACTAAAGGGATTACTTATATAGATAAAATTAAAGATCTAGTATAAAGGAACGAAGTTAAACTAAGCTAGAGATTAGATCGTATATATAGGGTTATTCTTAACAGCTTAGGTACTAAAGTAGTTTAAACCCTATCTTATAGAGATATAAGCTAATAGATTAGTAACTACTAATATAAAAGCGCGGTATATATTCTTAAGCTAAGAAGAATTTACTAGTAGGCTACGTCAGGAAAAATTTTACCAGCATTTTTACAGCATTTGGCAGCATTTGGCGGCCAAATACGCATTCCGCGCACTATAATGTATAGCATATAGTATTAACTAAGGTGCGGCATACTGCTATATACTGCTGTATTTAATAATATAGTGCGGTATAGTGCTATATACTGCTATATTTAATAATATAGTGCGGCATACTGCTATATTTAATAATACAGTGCAGCTAATTACGCATTTTGCACTTAATGCGCAATTAATATATAATGCCCTTCTTACACATTTTGTATATAATGCCCTTCTTACGCATTTTATATATCTTACTCACTTTAAGTAATAAATAAATATTGCTTTTCCTATGCAGTTAGTGCAAAATAAATTATATTATTTTAGATAATTTAATATAATATAGCGACGGTTTTCTTTTACCTACTTACCTACTAACCTACCTACCTGCCTATCTACTAACCTACCTATCTACCTGCCTGCCTGCCTGCCTGCCTGCCTACCTACCTACCTATCTGTCTGTCTGTCTGTCTATCTATACCTACCCGTTTATACCTACCTATCTGTGCCTACCTGTCTGTGCCTACCTGTCTATATCACCTTGATTCGATCGATTGATCGAATCGTTTATTGTGTTCGCTGGCTAGTCGTTTAAACGNTTGTCGTGTGGCTCTGGCGACGGTCGTGTGGCGATGACGACGGTCGTCTAGCTCTAGCGACGGTCATCTAGCTCCGGCGACGGTCGTCTAGCTCTGACGACGGTCGTCTAGCTCTGACGGTCGTCCAGCTCTGGCGACGGTCATCTGGCTCCGGCGACGGTTGTCTAGCTCTGACGACGGTCGTCTGGCTCTGACGGTCGTCTAGCTCTGGCGACGGTCATCTGGCTCCAGCGACGGTCGTCCAGCTCTGACGACGGTCGTCTGGCTCTGACGACGATCGTCCAGCTCTGGCGACGGTCATCTGGCTCCGGCGACGGTCGTCTGGCTCTGACGGTCGTCTAGCTCCGGCGACGGTCGTCTGCTGGCTGTCGTTCTGGTGTCTTCCTAGGTAGGGAGGATGTAAGGAAGGGTAAAAAATGAGGTGGCTACCTAGGTGTATATAGGGGGTATACTTGGCAGAGGTACGTGTAGAGGCTATCAGGAATATAGCGGGGACCCGATGCGGAGCTTCGTGTAGAGCCTCTGTACGTAGAGCTTCGCGCAGAGCCTTGTGCAGAGCCTCTGTACGCAGAGCTTTATATAGAGCCTTGTGTAGAGCTTCGTGTAGAGCTTTGTGTAGAGCTTCGCGTAGAGCTTCGTATAGAGCTTTGTGTAGAGCTTCGCGTAGAGCTTCGTATAGAGCTTTGTGTAGAGCTTCGCGTAGAGCTTCGTGTAGAGCTTTGTATAGAGCTTCGTATAGAGCTTCGTGTAGAGCTTTGTATAGAGCTTCGTATAGAGCTTCGTGTAGAGCTTTGTGTAGAGCTTCGTGCAGAACTTCGTGTAGAACTTTGTGTAGAGCTTTGTGTAGAGCTTTGTGCAGAGCTTTATGCAGAGCTTCGTGCAGAACTTTGTGTAGAACTTCGTGCAGAGCTTCGTATAGAGCTTCGTGCAGAACTTCGTGCAGAACTTCGTATAGAACTTCGTGTAGAGCTTCGCGCAGAGCTTTATACGGAGCCTCTATATTAGGAAAAAATTTACTAGCATTTAATTTTACTTTTCTGCCATTTTAGCATTTTCTAGTATTTAGCAGCTAAATGCTAATACTTAATTATAAATGCAGCTAAATGCTAATACTCAATTATAAATGCGGTATTTGGCGGCTAAATACTAGTACTTAGTAATAAATGCCGCATTTAGCTGCAAAATGCTAGAAAATGCTAGAAATGCTAGAAAATGCTAAAATGGCAGAAAAGTAAAATTAGATGCTGGTAAATTTTTTCTTAACGTAATATAGATATATAAAGATCTGGAATTAGTAGTAATAGCTAAAGGGAAACTATACTAACTTATATAGAAGGGATTAGTAATAGACTATATAATATAGGTTTAGACACTAGTGGTACAGACTAAGTAAAACTAAGGGGCGTTAATAGCTTAGTATAGGAGGGGACTAAAGGCTAAAGTTTAAGTAACTATAATACTAATAGATAATCTAAGCGATATAGAAAAGCTTATTAAGCAAGCTATTAAAGTAGATAACTGTTAGCGACTCAGTCAATTGAGACATAAGTACGGCAAAATGGTCGCGCAAGCCTGTACGATTGGATTGTCTATAAACGAGAATCTAAAGCTAAAGAAAGGAAAGGAGAAGAAGGGGAGCGCCGCTCGAAGCTATATACGATCTTCGCGTCACGTGACCGCAATATACGGCAATCTGTAGCAACTTGCCGGTGCGTAGTTCTGCCAAGTTCTACCAAGTTCTGCCAGTGCCATAACATTACCCCCCCCTCCAAAAAAGCCTGCCCTTAGGCTTTGCCGCTAAAAGTCTTGGCAAGAAAATCTAACTAATTAGATAACTTTAACCGCCGGTTAAAGTTCCTGGATATCTTAACACCTTATATAACTAAGAAATTTCTAGGGCGTTTTTATCCTTATATTCTTCTAGTAGCTTATTATCTTCGTTATACTAGCACTCTATCCACTTATCTAGGTACTTTAGCGGTCCGGGTTTATTAGGGTAACAGCTATAGAACTCCTAAAGCTTATAAGGGCTACCTATAAAGTTCTATATAGGGTACTAAGTGGGGTCCGGGTTATATCCTTTCTAACTAACACAATACTTTAACGTTCCCTTTATAAGTTTATAGGCTAGTATTTCTTTAATTTCTTATTTATCATTATTATTAACTTAAATTAGCAGGGGAGGTTCATTCTTTTATCCGGGCAGTAGGTTATTTATAGCTTTCCGTAGCTTATCCGGTAAGAAAATAGGGTGGACTTTAATTAAGTCTGGGAGCTTAACCTTATACAAGTTACCTACTTTATTAAGAATCTTATATAGTCCTGCCATCTTATAGTCTAGCTTACGGCTAGGCCATTCTATCTTCTAGTTCTTTATCATGACCTAAACCATATCGCCTATAGTAAAGTCAGGCTCACGCCTATGCTTATTTACCTACTATTTTATTAATTTCTAAGCCTTTTCTAGGTTTATATGGGCTACTTTCCAGACTTCTTCTAAGTGCTTAGCGTACTGCTGGGCTTCCTTATAAGATAGTTTTTTGCGTATAGTCTAGGGCCCTTTTAGTCTTTCCCAGTTAAAGCTTATACGGGGTAGGTAACCTATTTCTAGTTAAATAGGGGCAAATCCGGTAGAGTTATAGGGTAGGGTCGCTTAGGCGTAGTCTATTAAGGGTAACAGTTCGGCCCAGTTATCCTAAAAGTAGTTAACAAAAGGCCAGAGTCTCTGGTCTAAGTATTAATTTATAATCTTCGTTTAACCGTCTATCTAGGGGTAATATGCCGTAAAAAGCTTTAGCTTAATGCCTAGGATCTGGGTAAACTTATTCTAAAAGGCTAATATAAACTACGGCCCGCGGTTAAATACAATAGTATCTAGTAGTCCGTAAATTCGGTAGACGTAGTGGATATACAGTTGGGCTGCCTCTTTAGCATTAATATTTTTATAATAGGGAATTAAAAACGGGCGCTTGCCAAAGCGGTTAACTAGGATTATAACCATATTATATCCGTCACGGTCTAGAGGTAGCTTATAAAAGTCTATAGAGATATATTACTAGGGGCGGTCGGGTATTAAGAGGGGTTTTAATAGTCCTAGGGTCTTATCTTGTGGGATTATAGACCTACGGCAGTCGTTGCAGTTCCGTACATAGCGGTCAATATCTATAACCATTCCGGGCTAGTAGTAGTAGTCACCAATAATCCTACGGGTCTTATTCTTTCCGGGGTAGGCCGTAGAGACCTAGGTATATGCTTTAGCAATAAGCTAAGTCCGTAAGTTCTGTTCCTCTACCACTACCAGCCGTTTCTAATGCTTAAGTAATCCATTTTCAAGGGACTATGGGCTGGTAACGTTCTTTGCCTTTTCACGGTACTCCTATAGAGAAGGGGCCGTACAGTTTGTCTGCAGCAATTTGTCGATTAAGTTAAGTCCTAAAGGGTCAATAGGATACATCTCGGCGCCTAAGGGGTCTGTACTTAGTTCTGCTTATATCTAAAGGTCAAGGTACTCTGGTCGTAGTAGCGTCTGGGTCCATAATAAGATCTTCGCAGCCATATGGTTACCTAGGTCTTATTCACGCCTAGTAAGAGCATCCGCATAGTTCACAGCGCCTAGTCTATATATAATTAAGAAGTTAAACTAAGATAGGACGTCCGCCTAGCGTGCTTACCGGGCCATAAGGGCCTTAGTTATCATAAAGTATTCTAGGGCCTTATAATCTAACACTACTTTAATAGGTTTAGGGGTCCCCTCTAGCTGTACACGCCAGTGCTAAAAGCTAGAGATAATAGCCAGCATTTCTTTATTATAGATATAGTAGTTTAGTTTAGCATCTATTATAGTCTTTAAATAGTATACAATAGGGTACCATTCTCTATCCGGTTACTTCTGGGAAAAAATACCGGCTATTACGCCGTCTAAGGTATTAGTTTCTAGCATCAAGGGCCGTTCTAGGTTAAAGTGGGTAAGTAGAGGGGCCGACACTAGCCGTTTTTTAAGCTTATTAAAGGCCT
Organism: Cenococcum geophilum 1.58; assembly: GCF_001692895.1. Lineage (NCBI taxonomy): Eukaryota > Fungi > Ascomycota > Dothideomycetes > Gloniales > Gloniaceae > Cenococcum > Cenococcum geophilum. Next base: position 1,003,545 of record NW_027137576.1, read on the forward strand.
ATATACACATGGCGTTAAAGTAAAAGGGCTAGTCTTTCCTAGTAAGGCGGTTAAGAGGCCGGGTAATCCTACTGTAGTTCTTAATAAAGCGTTAGTAGAAGTTACAGAAACCTAAAAACGATTATACCCCCTTTACAGTCTAAGGGGGCGTCCACTAGTCAATTGCGGTTGTTTTCTCTAGGTTGGCCTTAATTCCGTCCGTGCTGATAATAAAACCTAGGTACTTTATACGCTTAACACTAAATTCCAACTTCTTAATATTGGCCTAGAGGCCAGCTTCGCGGAGCCGTTATAGGACTTTATAGACGTGCTCCTTGTGTTCTAGTTTATTCTCTAAATAGATTATAATATTATCTAAATAGGCCGTATAGAAGTCGTTAAGGTAGTTAAAGAGTACATTATTTATATACCGCTGGTACATAGCTAGTCCGTTAGTTAGTCTAAAAGAAAGTACCTTATATTTATATATCCCGTAACGGGTCCGGAATATAGTAAGATCCTTAGACCTGGGGTTTATCCTAATTCGGTAAAAGGCCTAGCGGATATTAAGCTTTATAAAAACCTTAGCTCTACTTATTTAGGTAAAAGTCTTATTAAGTAAGGGTAGCGGGTAGCAGTCCTTGCGGGTTATATTATTTAGCTTATAGTAGTTAATGCAGAAGCGCAGTCCTCTATTTAGCTTTTTAATAAAGAGAATAGGTAAGTTAAAAGGGGCTTGGCTAGGCTTAATAAAACCCTTATTTAGGTTATTAATAAGGTACTACTTTATAGCCTATAATTCGGCAATAAACTATAGGTAGAGAGGGCTAAAGCTAAGGGTGCTTCTCTTATCTTGCTTAATCTTAATCTTATAGTTATACGGTCGGTAGGGTAAAAGCATATTAAACGATGCCTTAGAGAATACGTCCTTAAATTTCCGGTGTTAATTAGGCAGTTTTTACTCCACTAGTTCTTTATCTATAAGCCCGCTTTTCTATCCACTAAGCTTACTTTCCTTTTCCTTAATTATTTGGTTAATTTTATATAGGCTAGTTATAAAGGTAATAGTATTAGGCTGAACTAGGTTTTAGTAGAATCCTATAGCGCTAAGATAGCAGACATTAACTGGTGGGAGGTCCGTAGGTTTCTTTAGCGTCTGTTAGGCCATGGTTTACAGTATAGGGTTTATAGTCTTCCTCAGCTCACATTCCATTTTCCGTAAGTTGTCCTTCCTATCTATTAGTTTAGTATAGCGTCCGATATCCCTAGCTTTCCTTTATAGCTTTATAGGGTTCTCTATAGGGAACTTAGCTAGGTCACTACCGACTTCCTAGGTCTCTGGTATAGGTAGCGTAACATAGGTAGTTTAGGGGCGGCGTAGTATACGGATCTGTTATAGGTTAAGCTATACGTCCTTCTTAAAGGCCTGGTCTCTACGTATAGCATCGGCTTAGTAAATGGTATTAATCTAGGGCCGTATAAGGTTTTCTATTATAATGCTAATTTCTTTTATAAAGGAAGGGGTTAGGGGTAGAGTTTTGGGCTAGATAAGCCGTCTACTCTATACTTTAAGCTGTAAGCCTAAATAGGCTAGCCATTTTCTTCCTAAGATTATATTATGGCTTCCTAAGTCCGTAATAAAAAAGGGGACGTTATACTACCTTCGTCCGTTAACGCGGAGGTAGATCCGCAAGATAGTTATAATAGGTAGCCCTATCCGTCCGTTATAACCGCGAATAGGGATTAGTTTAGGCAGTTCTTTAAGGGGTATATTTAAAAAGGTAGCCAGTTTTATAGCGCACTTTATATTAATTAAGGTAAAGATATTTACTCCTAAGTTAGCTAAAGCAAAGGTTAAAACTTAATATCTATTATAAAATAAAGTACAAGGGATAGTGCAGCTTCTTTTACTAACTAGCCGACCTAGATTAATATGTAATATATTAATCCCTTTTAACCCTAAAGAGGAGTCTTTCTCTAGGGTTCCTCTTTTTCCGGCTTTATACTATCCTCTTAAATTAACAGGACCTTATTTGTCCTTGCCTTTATTAGGTAGTTCCTTATAGGGTAGCCTATTTAACTATACGAAAAGCAAGCTCCTTAATTGCTAAGGGCCTGTATACGGGGGTCGCTATATATAGGCTGGGTATACACTAGGCCCATAGTAGGGGTAGCTACGCAACTAGCTGCCGGGTTGGCTATAGGAGTTGCCGATTATACCAGGGCACTACGGGCCGTACTCGTAGTACTTGTGGCCTGGTTTACAAGGTTTCTAGTTTTTAGCTAGTTAGCGCGTGCCTTAATTCAACAAAGGCCTTAGTTAATAGCTAGGCAATAGTCCGTAAGTTCCTTTAACGTCTGTGCTGTAGTATAAGCTAGTAATACAGCCCACTGTAGGTCCAGGGTAAGCTTATTAAAGAAGTCTAGCAGTAGGTCTTCCTGGGGGATTTAGGCCTGTCCGGCCAGGTATAGAAAGCGGGTTTAGAAGGCTAAAAAGGTCTCCGTTGTTTTTATATTTAGGCTTTTATAGCTAAGGCGGGCGTTTTATACTTTAAAAGGGTCCTTATAAATAAAAGATAAGTGTTTAATTATTTCTTCTTTAGAGATAAAGGGGTTTACTAAGTCTTTAGTGTATCGCGGGCGTAAATGCGTCTAGGCGTCTCCGCCAGTACGGCCGAAGACATAGGCCATTCTGGCTCGGGCGTTAGGGAAGTAGTCTGCATTAACTTTAAGCTTATCCCGTAATTAGAGCTTCTAATTATTAAATATAGGGTCGGTTCCATCTATAAGTAGTAGGGGGTCCGTAACCTTTACTAACCGCTTCAGTGCTACATAGGCCTCAGTAGATCCACTAAGGCGCTAAGATAGGGCCTAAAGGACTATAGTAAGTCTTTAGTTATCTAATAATGACTCATTATTAGATATAGGGGTATCTCTAGCTTTAAGCAGCTCTCGCAATCATTTAATTTCGGCATTGGCAGCCGCAAGCTCCGCCTAGAGGGTTAAAACGTTAATTATTTCTTCGTCTAAAGTATTTAAGGGTCCTACAGCTGCTTTACCTACTGCTATAGTTCGTGGCATAGTGGTAGGGGTATTAGGTAATTCCGGGTAATTTCTTTAGGGGTTCTAGTCTGTGTGTATCTTGTAGGTCCTTTCCTTAGGGTTCTGTTCTTTTCTTTTAGGTCCTGTCCTTATAGTCCTAGTAATATCCTTAGGGTCCTGTTCTGTGTTCTCGTAGATATATTTAAGTTCCTTCTCAGGAAGAAAAAGTAGAGTAAGCTTTAGATAATGTTAGCGACTCAGTTAATCGAGACATAAGTATAGCAAAATAGTCGCGCAAGCCTGTACAATTGGATTGTCTATAAACGAGAATCTAAAGCTAAAGAAAGGAAAGGAGAAGAAGGGGAGCGCCGCTCNAAGCTATATACGATCTTCGCGTCACNTNACCGCAATATNCGGCAATCTGTGGCAACTTGCCGGTGCGTAGTTCTGCCAAGTTCTGCCAAGTTCTGCCAGTGTCGTAACAATAACCGGCTATACTAAAGCGAAAAATTAAGTAAAATATAATAGGAACTAATATATATAAGAAAGACACACTAGTAGGTATTTAAACTATAGTATAGCGTAGAGCTAATAGACCTAGATAGTATTAAAAAAAGTAAAAATAGACGACTATAGAAACCTAAAGGGTAAAAATTAAGTAATTAAAGGTCTAAGGTGTAGAGGCTAAACCAGGGATCTTAGTAGCAGAAGATATTTAGGCAGACTCTATAGTAAGAAAGGTAGTATAAAAAAGAAGCTTATATAAATTGCGAAAAATAAGGTTATTTTACTAGAGACTATAAAGGTAGTTAGAGTAACTATATAGTAAAGGGAATAAAACTAGTAGGCAATATATATATATAAAAGGATAATAATATACTATAAGGAATAAAAGAGTGTTTAATTAATAGTTTTGCGTTTTATTATAATAATATATACTAAGTTTATAAGGATACTAAGTATAGCGTAAGCTATTAGCTACAAGAGCCTAAGTTTAGGGGACTTTAGGGTATAAAAGAGTTAAATAAGAAATAAAATTAACTTTATAAACTAAATTAGAACTAAAACAGTATAGTAAGCTAGTAGTTAGCGGAGAAGTTTCTTATATACTAGTTCCACTTAGTAATAAAATCTAAGGATTAAAATAATTAGACTATTAGTAGTAATAATAAGATAATAAGGGCAGCTTATTAGGAGTATATAGACCCTAAGGACGTAATAATAGAGGTAGAGGTTAAATCCGCTATAAAGAAAGAATTAGTAATAGGGATTAAGACTCTATTAAATATAATGTCTATTGCTTTATAAGACGTAAGAGAAGTAGAATAATAAGCTACTTTAGCACTTAATAAAGGCAAAAGGCTAAAGGCTTAAGATTCTTAAGACAAAATAAAAGACGCTTAAAATTCTTAAGATAAAATAAGATAAGCTTAAGGACCTATAATAAACAATAACTAATAGAGCAGAGTGGTAGCTTAATTTAAAGATAAATAAATAAGTATAGAATAAAGATTCCCCTAAAACTAAAATTCTTAAGAAGAAATAAGGATACTACAAAAGCCTAGTTAAATTAAGGCTAGAGTAAAGCTTAGGGAAGAAGTAAGCTTAGGGCTAGTAATACCTAAGCTAGGTAAATAAGATATTTAGCCTTATATAAGGGCGTGAAGAGACTTTAGGGAAAATTTAAAGGAATGATATAAATTCTATCTAAATCTAAGGGTATATAGCTCTTGCTAAAAACAAAACGTTATATAAAGAAGAGAAAGGAATAATAAGAGTTATATATTAAATAGTTAGGGGTCTTAGTAGTCGATATATGCGTATATACGTACGCGGTCTTTAACTAACTTTAATAAAATTTAATAGATCTAGCAGAACTTGGCAGAAGTTAATTAAGCTAGTAAAATTTAGTAGAATTTAGTTAAAGCATTAGAATTTATCTATTAAGTATTTTACTAAGACATTATTACTATAACTAGGCTAGTCCTATTATAATACCCCCCCCCTTTAGCCAAAGGTCCAAAACAATTCAATTTAGTTAAGACTTTATAACTTATTACGTTTTTATATATTTACGTTAGGTAGTAGTATAGAGTTTTACTAGTTCTAATCGTAAATAGACTAATTAGGATTTTCTATACCCGGTATAGAAAATCGCTATTAGCTTAATTAAAGCGGTAAGCAGAACTAATATCTTTATAGTAGGTCTTAGTAAGGTAAATCTAACTAATGTTAAAGTTTTTTAATATCTTATATGTTATATAACCATATTATAAACGTTATAATATATTTTAAGTTCTTTTTAATTTTAAGCTTCCTACTATCGTATTTTGTGTATTTGTGTTAGGTAGTAGTTATTTACCTTTATATTATATCCATCCAGCTAAAATAGGCCGTAAAGGATGGTCCTTATGGAATTCTTTTACTAGGGAAGGTGTATTGGTCTTAATTTACTTATAAGGTTCCTATATTTATATCTTATATCCTTCCTATTTGCCCGCGAAGCCCTACTGCACGCGTCCACGTCGCCGCGGGTGGAAACATTATCAGGAAATCGTTCCTTTTAATAGCTAAGTGCAGAGGCGATGGTAGGGAGCCGTCGCAGCGCATGCAGCGCGCTGTCGTCGCGGTTCTGTGGTGTTGAGCTCGCAACGCGTACTACCGTACAATGCATCGCCCCTAATAACACTAGGAGCCTTACTACCTCCGCATAAGGCTCTTGCTCTACCACCTAGGGAGGCTTATTAAGGGAAACTGGGATACAAAAACCACCCGATATACGACTACCTGGCTCGTAGCCAGGCCCGAAACTGGCCTTATCAGTTGGTTAACGTAGACGCGCCCTAGTCATACAACAGGACACCCTTGGGCTTGCACTAGCTCTAAGATCGCAAAGGGACGCGGCGAGGGCGTAGGGAACCTCTTTTTATAAGAACTTGTTAAGGTTAACGCGTCGTAGATACCTTATACGAAACTTATTAAGGCCCTAAGGCCACCGCGAAGAACTTGTTAAGGCCCTGCCTAGAGAACTTATTAAGGCCCCTCTACAAGGGCCTATCTGGTATCCCGTACACCCAGGTGACTTAAAAGAGGGTCTTAATAGGCGTGGTGCGCGCGACCTGGACGACAGACGCGACAGCGACGTAATGGCGACGTGACGGCGACCAGACGGCTCGACGAGGTGGAAATACGGGTAAAGCCCTAGGCAGCGGAAACATAGGCCAGCTTTGACGGCCCTATGGCAACCAGGTAACTCACAGGAGGGTCTTAATAGGCGTGGTGTACGCAACCTGCGCATATATATATGGGAGAGGCTCTAAGGAAACACAGGCCAGTTATACGAGGACTTAACAGTTAGAGATATAGGCTAGCTTATAAAATGGGGGGATATAAGCTTAGTTAGTAGGAAAGGGGGGAGTAGGCCGCCTGGCACGGGACCTAGCGTCTATGGCCCCCTCCTATAAGATACGGTTGGCCTATTATAAGGAGACTCTTATATGCAACGCAAAATGGGAATTAAAACCTCCCGTAGGGCGTAGTGCGTAATAGCCACTGCTAGCTCTAGGGACCTTACCCCTTAGCTAGGCTCTAACCCCTAGTGCACCTAGTAGGTAGGCAGGATTACGTCCCGGCTAAAGAGACTACTACGCGGCTTAAGAGAACAGATGTATATATTAGTGCACTAATAGACGGGACTGCTCGCTTACTAGGGCAGTAAGCTAGTAAGGTATGTTTAAGGAGCAAATAGGAGTTACTTAGGCGGAAAAGGCTTTGGCTAGGCCTTAACTACAAAAGGTATACCTAACTATATTGCAGGATATAGCCACGATGCCCTTATAGGATTACGCCAGTAGGCGCGTAAGATGGGAGTTGCGACCCCTGCAAATGGTAGCTTATACCTATGCCGGCGGAAATAATAAAGAGAGGCGTAAAACTAGAGGCTATAGAAGGCTCCTAAGCCGTGCGAAAGTATACTAACTTTAGGAGGAAACTCTTATATAGACCGCTGGGGGGCGGATTAGTACTTAGGCTAATAACCCGTTATAAGATATCCGAAAGAACTGGTGAGATTCCCTATATTATAGGTAGTGGTAGCTAACTGCTTATAGACTAGGACTAAAGCACTAGAAAACTAGGGTAGAGGCCTAGATAAGTAGGTATATAGAACTCTACTATATTACTAGCTAATATATAACTACCTGCCCTTCTCCTTTTCTTGGCCTATTTAGGACAGAAGAAAAAAGAGGACATCCTTAGTCTTCTACTAAAAAAGAAAACCAAAAACCTATAAAAAAGATAACTAAACTAATGACTTTTACGGCTAGTATACCTAGTATATCTTTCTCTTCCCTTTCTCTAGAACAATACCTATAAAAGGCTTTAGATAGCCTAACCTAGGCCTATAAAGGGCTAGAAGAAGAAGAAGAAGAAGAAGATAAAAAGGAATAAGTTAAATAGCTAGAGGACTATACATATAGTATCCTAGTAGGAGAAAACCCCTTTATAAAAGGAAAAGAAAAGACAAAAGATGTCCTAAAAGGACTAGTTAAAGAAGTAAGAGCTCTCCGTAAGGAGGTAGCCCCTACTAAANAAACCTACGCAGAGAGGCTAAAGAAGGACCTCCCTACTTCGTCCTCTCTACCCTCCTNNTNACTACTATTTCCTACTCCTTCTACTTCTATTAAAAGTAAGAAAAAGCAGCTATAAGAAAGAAAGCTAGTATTAGGACGCTAAGGTCCTTAGGGTATGTAGTAACGTAATAATAGTAGCGGGATATAAAGAGTATCTGGTTCTTAATGAAGTAGAACTATAGAACTAAATTCTACTGTTCTCTAATGCGGGGCGATTATGTTTTATAGGCGCCTTGCCTACGCCTCGCCTGCGCTAAGCCGGTTGCGGCTAGTACGTCTTTATAGCCTAATAATTGCCTCCCCCTTTTTAAGCGGCTGTTTTTAGCCGACGCTATTATATAATAGGAGCGCTATTATTATCCTTTACTAAATAAAAAATATTTAACAAAATTTATATAAATTAGATAATAGGACAATAGAATAATAGGATAATAAGACGCTAGGACCATATAGAGATCTATAAAGGTAGGAGTTCCCACTTAGGTAGAATATTAGATTTCCCTTCTAATTCCATTTTAATTCGTTTAGCCTATAACTCGCCTTCTTTATAATTTCTAATTAACTATAAATCGCAAGCGTTAAGCTACTGGTCCGCCTGCTGGTGAACCTTCTATAAGTATTCTTTATGCTAGCTTATAGCTATCGCTAACCCTACTAGGCGCCGTTAAAGCTCCTACGCCGCTTATAAGCCGCTCCCCTAGCCTTACTAGAACCAATCTGCCTCCGTTACGCTAAGTGTATAGCTATTACTAGGCGGGCTACCTACGGTAAGTAGGCTAACCGTAATTGCTAGTACTACTAATAACTAAATAAGTTATAACAAGCAGTAAGTCTAAGTGCGTTAGTTTAGGTTTTAATAGATAATAGACTAGGTCCTTAAGGCCTTCTATAGCTGCCTAAATAAGCTACTCGCCCTTACTAATAGGGTTAAGCGCCAGCGGGTTACTAGCGGAGACACGGCTAACCTTAACGCTCGCGTTACTGCCGCCTAGAAGTCCTTTACGAAGGATATTAAGGCCTTAGTGCGCACCGGCGCTAAGTACGGTCTCCGCCAGCGCCTAAAGGGTAAAGACTTTCCTTTGCTTTAAGTACAGAAATTATAAGCTATCTATTATACTCTTAAAGGAATTCTTAATATAATACGCGCTTTAGTACGTATCGTAGCGTAGGTGTTTCGCTATTATAGCGTATGCTAATAGTACCTATAGGCTAATATACCTCCCATTATAAGGGATAAGGAGGAGGATAAGAATAAGGAGGATAAAGAGAAGGGAGAGGAGGAGGATAAGGAGGAAGAGGAGGAGGAGGATAAAGAAGGAGGGGAGAAGAGGGAGGATTTAATGGAGCTGTAGAGTATCTATATTTCTATTAGCGTACTACTATTACTTTGCCATCGTTCCGTTATTGCCCTACTAGTAGGGCGTAACCTTAGTTATAATTAAAAGTTTTTTATTCTCCTACCTACTTTCTTTTCTATTTACCCCTTAGGGTAAAGTAACTATTATATGTCTCCTTTACGTCCTTATTAATATCCTCTACTAGAACCTATTTGTTATATTTTTCTAGCTAGCCTTTTTACTTAACTAGGTACTATAGGGTCTGGTTATATCCCTTCCTTCTATATACTTCTTCTACCTTATATTAGTTTTTTTTAGTTTATTTAATTATCTAGCTTAATAGGCCCTAGTAAAGGGTCTCTAGTAGTGCCCTTATATTATTTATATGGCTCTAGTAAGCTAATATAGAACACTAGTATATAGAACGGCATTATACCTATTAATTTGTTTTTTATATTATTCGCAGTAAACTTAGCTAAAGGTAGCTACTTTTCCTAGTCGTTTTATAGTTAGGAGCGGTATATTTATAGGTATTATTCTATAATTACGTTTGCAATTTTAGTTTAGCCGTTTATCTCTAGATAAAATACAGTTAAGAGTTATATTTATATACTTAATTGCTTATATAGGGCTTACTAAAAGTTTAAAATAAACTGGCTTCCGCGGTTGGATATTATTAAATTAGGAAGTCTATATAGCTTAAAAACGTACTTAATAAAACATTTAGCTACTAATATTGCATTAATTAAGTCTATAGGAATTATATATCGTATTTTTATAAAATAGTTAATAACTACTATAATATTTATAAACCTATTACTATTAGGCAGGTTAACTATAAAGTTAATTAAAATATCTCGCCATTTTTATATTAGAATTGGCAACGGTTAAAGTACTCCTTACTTCTTTATATAAAAGGTCTTTCCACATACGCACATTCTGTATACTTAAACGTATTTTTATATATAGTCGTGCATTATAGGCCAGTAATATACTTACTAGATAATCTTATAGGTTTTTATATAGCTAGGATGCCCTACTATAGGGGAATTGTATATAAATTTAAGTATTTTAAATTGTAAGGGTTCGGAATTTAGGACTATTATCTTCTATTAATAGTACAACCGATTATTACGGATTTTGCATTTAGTGAGTATAATATTTTTATATTACTATTTTCTTATTTAAATTGCTTTTATTTATATTTACTATCTAGGGGTTATTCTTATATTTATACTCTATTAATTTATTAAGTTCTATATCCTACTTATTAATTTTTAATTTGTTCCTATTAAGCTCTATATTTAGAAATATAGGGCGTAGTTTCTTAAAGTATTTAGGGGGTAGTAGAATTTGTAATTAATTTATAATCCGTTTATTAGAGGCGTTTATAAGTAAGTTTTATAATTATTATATTAATAAGTTAGGCTTCTAATTAAGTTTACTAGGTTAGTATATAATTTTAAAGTTAAATTATATAAGGTATTCGGCCTAATAAATTAGCGTTATATTAATTGCTTTATAGTTATAAAGTATTATAGGTTTTTATGGTCCGTTAATACGCGTATTAGGAATAACGATTCTTTAAGTTTTAAACGCCATTATTCAAAGTATCTAATAATTATAAGCAGTTCCTTATTATATATCTTATAGTTTAATTTAGTAGGGGTAAGTTTTTAAGAAAGAAAGACTACTAGGTATAGCTTACCGTTCTTATTATATTATAATAATACTCCTCTTAATGCATAATTAGACGAGTTTATTTTAACAATATATTTAAGGTCCAGATTAAAGTAGTTATAAAATAATATTTTAGGTCATTAAAAGCTTATTTATATTTAGTAGTCTATTTAAATCTTATATTCTTCTTTATTAAGTTTACTAATAGCTAAATAATTTTTAAGAAGTAATTAATAAATTAATAATAGAAATTTGTAAATTCTAGAAATCCTTAGATATCTTATATACTACTAGGACTGTCCTAGTTTATAATTATAGCAATTTTCTTAGGGTCTATTTTAATTCTATTACGGGATATAATTAGGCCTAAGTATGTAACTTTAGACGTATAGAACTTATATTTCTTAATATTATATTATAAGCCCGCGTCTTATAGGCGTTTAAGGACTATTTAGATATACTTCTAATACTTAAAAAGCGAAGATAAATAGATTAAGACATTATTAATATACGCGGTAATAAATATATTAAGGAATTCGCGAAGCGTATTATTAACATATTATTAAAATATATTAGGACCGTTCTTTATACTAAATAGCATTACTAGGTATTTAAAAAGTCCCTATTATATACAGAAAGCTATATACTTTTTATCTCCTTTATAAATATAGATTTCATTAAAGGTAGTAACTATATTAAGCTTTATAAAGTATTATACTTTTACTAAGTAATTAAGTGTTTCTTAAAGTAGAGGAATTGGATATTGGTTTTAAATTATAATTATATTTAGGGCTTAATAATTAATATAGAACCTTAAGCCTTTTTTTGGTTTCTTAATAAATAGTATAAATAAGGTAAATAGTAATTAACTAGGGTAGATAAATTCTTTCCCTAGGTGCTCTTTAAGGTATTATTATATTATAAGCAGCTCTTCTTATAATATACCGTATAACGGGCTAAACCTTAGCGTTATACTAGGTTTAAGTTCTATTTTAAAATTATGCTTATCTTAATATAGGGGTAGTTAGTCTATAAATCGTTTTTTAAATATATTAATTAGATTGTAATATTCTTTAGATATAAGAGGTTAGGGGTTAATATATTACTTTAGTTCTAACCCCTTTTTAATATCTTCTAGTGTTATAGTAAAGATCTTATAGTCCTATTTTCTTACTAATAAATAAAAAAGTACGGCTTATATTATATAAAATTAAAGGGGTTTTAATATATTATCTTCACATTTTTTAACGCAATTAGTAGTTATAACTTTATTATATTAGTTTAAGGTTTATTGTAAGGGTAATTTATATTATATTAAATTTAAATAGTTATATATATATTTATAGAGCAAGTAGTATTCTAAGTAATAACTTTAGTAGTAGGTTATACGAAAATTTAGTGTTTCTTTAACCCAGCTAATTAAAGGGTTATATTATTTTAGCCATTTATATCTAAGTATCACTTTATAATACTTTAAGGGTATTATAAATAGGGAAACGTATTTAAGGTATTTTATTTATCCACATCTTTATAAGAGCGTAGTGCGTTAATTTACCATATATTAAAGGCTTACTATTAAAGCCTTATAGGCCTTAAGGCTTATTAAGTTTCTTTAAATTTAAGCGTTAAGTTTTCGCGTAGTTTATATTAATAAAGCCTATACTAGTAGCTCCGCTATCTATAAGGATTTATACTTCCTTCTATTTTTTAAGTATTTAAATTTTGCTAAATATATAAAGGGAGTTATATTATATATTAGCGCTAAAAGAGCCTAGATACTTATACTCTTCCACTTCTTATTTTAAGGCGCAACTTAGCCCTAGAATAATTCGTTTTCTAAATTAACTAAAGGTAAAATGCTTTATAGCAACTGAGTATAATTTATAGAATAAGTATAATTTAAGGACTAAGAGGAACTACGTTAGACTTTTTTAAAAGGGTAAGTTCGGTAATTTCTTCAAATATATCCCTTTTTACTATATCTAAAGTATTTGGCTTATATTCTTCATTTATTAGTTCCTAAGGGTATATAGGATTAAGTAGTGTTAAGGTCTATAGGGTTATATATAAAGCTTTTTAGTTTTAGAAATAGATCGCGCTTTAGGGTATATACTAGTTTTATAAAGTTTTAAATATAAGGTGTAGTTAGCTTTAGGGAATAAGTTTACTTATTATATTAAAGGTCCTTATTAATTTATTAACATATTATAGTAAATTTAGATAAGTCCTTTAGCAGTTCTCTGCCTACTAACTATACTCTAATTTTATCTAAAATAGCTTAACAAAGAGCAGCAACTATAGCGGCTTTATTCCAATCTAGTTTACTAATAAGGCCTAAAAATTCTAAAAGGAAGCTAGTAAAGTCTTAGTTCCGTTATTATAGGTTTTTAAGTTTAGTAATAGCTATATATTTACGGCTGGCGTTATTATATATTTATTTTAATAGAGAGATAAAGGTTTTAAAATTAATAAAGGTGCTATTATAGAAAAATGGGTCTATAGTTTATATGGCGTCTTTACTTAAACAAGACATTCTATAGCTAATCTTACTAGCTTTAGTAGGGTATTAGTTATAGTTTATTAAAAGTTTAAAATAGAGCTTAGTTATAAAGGGATGTAGGTTATTTTAATTTCTATTAAATATTAAAGGGTTAAGGAGCCTTTTAAATTTCGTGGTAGGTATTAGGTCTATTATAGGTATAGGTTAAGCTACTATTACTAGTTTAGGGTTTGTATTTAACAGGCCGGGTTTATATATAGTTATTTTAATTCCGTTTATAGGTATAGCTATTAGGGTCTCTAACGTAAGTGCTTTAAGATTATAGAGTTCTTTATAGATTACTTCTATTAATTACTAGTGCTAACCTTTTAATATTATTTGCTGTTAGGCTAAAGCATCTATAAAGGGCTGTTATATTATAGTTAACTGTTCCCTAACTAGGGCTATAATACTTATAGTTAACGCGGTAGGTTTAAGTTTGTTTACTATTTTAATAGTAGTTATTTTAATGTAACGTAATATAAGGGCGCAAAGAGACTTTAGGGAAGATTTAAAGAAACGATATAAATTCTATCTAAATCTAAGGGTATATAGCTCTCACTAAGAATAAAACGTTGCGTAAAGAAGAGAGAGGAATAATAAGAGTTATATATTAATAGTTAGGGGTCTTAGTAGTCAATATATACGCATATATGTATACAGTCTTTAACTAACTTTAGTAAAATTTAATAGATCTAGTAGAACTTGGCAAAATTCAATTAAGCTAGCAGAATTTAGTAGAATTTAGTTAAAGCGTTGGAATTTATCTATTAAGTGTTTTACTGAGATATTCTTACTATAACTAGGCTAGTCCCGTTACACCTTAAAGTTAAATAATTAATACTAAAATTATAAAATTTAAGGATCTAGAGGACCTAATAGCTAGATATAAACTAGGAGAAGACTAAAAAGGATTTAAAAACAAAATTAAGACGTAGTAAAAATAAAGAGGTTATTAAGAAATAAAGACGCTAGGTAGACTAAGGGATAGAATACCTATATATAGAATTACTAATAGGCTTAAAGTGGGCACGCTAAAAGCAAAATAGCTTAAAGAACTAGAGTAAAAAGAGAACCTAGGGGTTCTAATTAGATTTGAAGAATGGTATATAAAAGGCTATAATAATATAGCAATAATAAGATACTTCCTTATAGATAGATTATATACGCTTATAGAGCTATACTAAAAATAGTATAAGCTTTACAGTATAGGAGGATTAAGTAAACGACTTAATTCTAAATCTATAGAAATTAGGTAAAATATGTATACAAATATAGAGTCCTAACCATAGGGTCTATAACTTAATCTTTAACTTATTTAAGCCATATATAAGGTATATAAGATATATAAAGGTAGTACTAATACTGTCTTAGGGCCTTCTAGGCTATAGTCTTATATCTCGGCATAGTACTAGTAGTCAGTTATACACCCCCCTAGATTTAATGGTGTAGTTAAAGCTGTAGAAAATAAAAACAAAGGTAGAGACTATACTAAAATAGGAAATTTAGATATAATTTGGAAGTAGTAAAAGGATAGGGTAACTATAATGGATATTATAAATATCGCGGATATTGCGGATATTGCGAATAGAATTAATTAATCTGATATTAAATATCTACTAAATTTAACTGTTTTATCTATGCTTTATGCTTTTAATAAGGTAAGATTTTAGTAAGGCCGTTAGTAGGTATTTAGGCTGTAGGAACTTATTAAACGTTAATCTTTTTATTTTAGACTTCCTATCTAAGCCAGTGCTAATAGACATTAATATATTAAAGCTTCGTGTTAAGTTTTAGTGTATCCTATCTTAGTAGGCGTATGGTCTATATATTGTCGTATAATAGGGTAAATTTGCGTTCTAAATTAAAGCCTACTACCTTAAAGAATCATTGCTACTAGATAATTTTAACAGTAGCAGTAAATAGAGAGAGAAGTTTTACTTTAGTAGTTAAACGAGTTACTAATTACTATAGGGTCGCCTTTCAATTAATTAGCCCTCTGAATAGTATAAATAGATATCCTTAAGAGCTTTATTTGGTTTCTTTATAGTCTGTAAATACTGTGTTAGATGCTCTATAAAAGGTAACATCTTCTCCTTTTAGATTTCTATAATAGACGTATACTCTAAATGCTTCGCCAAAGTATTTAATAGCTGTAGATTTTATTCTAAGGCAGTAGGTAATAGCTTAGTTTACTACGTTAAGGTTACCTTAGCGAGCTTAGACGTGAATTTAATTGGAGCGGATATTCCTTCAGCCCGTTAGCAAGCTAACTAACATCTACTAAAATTACGTCTAAGAGCGTTTGGCGAGTTTTGTTAAAATTATTAATAAAAATCTTAGTTTTGGCAATTTTATAAGGGGATTTCCTCCACCATATAATAAAATTAAGTTTTTAAAAGTTTATAAATAAATCTTAAGGGGGTACTTTATATACCAAAGGCCTTTAAATTGCATTATCCCCTCCCAAATTTAAGATTAATTTCGTTAAAATAAAAATTCCTATTGTTAAAAGTATTAGCGCTTTTAAATACCTTTATATATAGGTCTACGTAAAGGTATAAAAAGCCTAAAATCTCATAATTTATAAAGCCAGATCTCCCAAGTAATTTAATATAATTTTTATTTTAAAAAATGTTGTGGGGATTTTAATTAATTTTGTTAAAAATTATAAGTTTTCCTTATAAAAAAAGCTCTGCTTTTATATAAACCCCGCCAAAGTCTTTTAAACTAAGAAATTGATTAAATATCTAAAGGAGTTTAGCGCGTCAGCGCAATCGATTTCTTAATATAAATCCACTAAGGTATGCGTTAAGATGTTTCTAATTTAGATTAGTAAGGAATTCGGCTAGCTTAAAATACATCTTAGCAGTATTAGGTTTTATAAATACAGCTAGTATATAAGAGAACTAACCCGTTGCTAATAGGCTAGTATTCTTTAAGGGTTCGTCTACTAATTAGATAGAATTAGTTCTTTAGCCAGAAGTAGTACTTTAGGAAATCTCTCTAGTTATATATTAAATTATTTAGCTATTTTTTTAATATAGGAGTCTTAGCAAAGCTGGAGCTTTCTACTTACTTAATCTCGTTTAATTTGAATTCTTAATATAGTTATAGTTATAGTTAACCACTTTAGTAAACACCTGTTTTTAATTCCCTATTATAAAAACATTAATGCTAAAGAGGTAGCCCAACTATATATTTACTATATCTACTAAATTTATAGACTATTAAATACTATTATATCTAATTATAGGCTATAGTTTATATTAGCCTTTTAGAATAAATTTACCTAGATCCTAGGTATTAAGCTAAAGCTTTTTATAGCTTATTACCCCTAAATAGACGGTTAGACGGAGATTATAAATTAGTACCTAGACTAAAGGCTTAGGCCCTTTATTAACTACTTTTAAAACAACTAGTTTAAACTACTACCCTTAATAGACTACGCCTAAGCAACCCTACCCTATAACTCTATAGGGTTTACCCTAATTTTGTTACGGACGCTTTAAGTACAATATTACGACTACTTAGAGAAGAGTTAGAAGAAGCTAGTTGGTTAATTTAGGCACAGTTTAGAATGGAGCCGGTAGAACCATGTAACGAGGAATAGTAACTAAGGTTACATAATATGCTATATATTAAATAAGAGGGACGGGAGGAACTTATATACCTTATATATAAGACGTATATTATATATAAGAAGGATTTTATAGGAGTACGGTTGTATATTTAAGGACCCTTAATCCCTACCTAGATAGTTCCTTCCTTATAGCAATTCTTAGAATATAATTAGAGTTAATCTATTAGGCAACCACTCTACCAGTTATTATTACGTTATTAACTTTAATTTATATTACCTATATACCTAGCCTAATAATAAGCCCATTATAGTACTTACTATAAGGTTCCGTTATATAATTACTACCTAGTTACAGTATTAAATACGAGGAAGTTAAATAACATGCCACTAAAAGCAGCCACTATAACGCTATTAACGGCGGCAACTACTTTAAGGTTAAGAGGTGATACTAGTATAGCAGATACTAGTTTATAGCAACCTATAACGGTCGGGTAACTATAAGAGATAGTTAACTAATTAACGACTAATAATGCGGCGCTAGAAGAAAGGGTTAATAGAATAGGAGCGGCAAAGATTAAGTTACTATTAATTGAAAGATACTTAGGAGAGAGATTAAAGCTTAAAGGGTTTCTTACGTAAATGTACTTTAAAGTTATATAAGAAGGAGCTAAGCTACTAACACCTATAGATCGAATAGCCTATGTAGGATTATTCCTGTTAGGAAGGGCACTTAAGTAGTTTAAGCCTTACCTTACGGAAATATAGGTAAACGGAATGACGACTACTAATTAAGAGGTGTGGTTTATGTTCTTAAGCTAGGAGGGATTTATAGAGCGACTTATATAAATATTTAGAGACCCAGAGGCAGTAACTACGGTAGAAAGAAAACTTTAAGACATTACGTAATAAACCTTAGTAATTAAGTATATAATATAGTTCTAGACGTTAGCTATATAAGTTAAGTGGAATAATAGGGCGCTTATAGTATAGTATAAGTAGGGACTTAAGGCTAAAGTCTAGGATATAATTATTCTAATGGAAGATACGGATACCCTAAGGGAGTTAATAAATTAAGCGATTAAGATTAATAATTGGATCTACTAAAGGGAACAGGCTAAGAGAGGTTAGGATAGAGTTTTATAGTTGTATAAGACATAAAGTATATAACGACTAAAGCTAAGTTAGAAATTATGGTATGGCGTAGAGCTAATGGACCTAAGTGGTACTAAAGAAGCCTATAAGAGATAGAGTAAGAAACTATAAAAACCTAAAGGTTAAGGATCTAGTAATTATAGGACTAAGGAGTAGAGGCTAAACTAGGGATCTTAGTAGTAGAAGACGTTTAGGCGAACTCTATAGCAAAGTTAGTAGTTTAAAAACAGAGCTTGTATAAATTATGGGAAATAAGGTTATTTTATAAGGGATTATAAAGATGGTTAGAGTTACTATATAATAAAGGGAACTAGACTAATAGTAGATAATATATATATATAGAGGGACGATAGTATACTATAAGGAATAAGAGAATGTTTAATTAGAAGTTTCGCGTTTTATTATAACAACGTATACTAAATTTATAAAGACGCTAAGTATGGCGTAAGCTATTGGCTATAAGAGCTAAAATTCTTAGAATATAGGGGAACTAACGAACTAGTTTGCAGATCGGATATTAAGGATAATAAATTTAATATAGGTAAAATATTTTATAACGATAAGGTAATAAGGGTAGCTTACTAGGAGTATATAGACCTTAGAGATGTTATATAAAAGGTAGAGGATAATTCCACTATAAAATAGGGAATATTAGTAGGGATTAAGACCCTACTAGATACGATGTCTATCGCTTTATAAGACGCAAGAGAAGTAGGATAGCGAGCTACTTCGGCACTTAATAAAGGCAAAAGGCTAAAAGCTTAAGACTTTTAAGATAAGATACGAGATGACTAAGATTCTTAAAATAAGATGAGGTAAACCCAAGGACCTATAACAGACGATAATTAATAGAGCAGAGTAATAGCTTAGTTTAAAGATATACGAATGAGCTTGGGGTAGAGTTTCCTATAGGCATAAAACTCTTAAGACGAGATAAGCGAGATTTAAGACTCTTAAGATAAGATGAGAATACCTAAGCCTAGTTAGACTAAGGTAGGAGTAAAGCTTAAGATGGAAGTAAGCTTAGGACTAAGAATCCTATAGGACTAAGACTTTAATATACGAATAAGGACTATTAACAAGATTAAGAAGTAGGAAGACTTTAGGGATCTACTTATAAGACGTAAAAAGAAAGAAACTATGGAGGAATTTAGAGTAAGAATTACCTTATAGCAAGATTAGAAACTAGATAAGAGATTTAGCATACTAGGTTATATAAGGGATAGAGCACCTATATAAAGAATTACCAATAGGCTTAGGACGGGCACACTAAAAGCTAAGTGGCTTATTAAACTAGAATAAGAAGAGGATCTAGGGATTTTAACTAGGTTTAAGGAACGATATATAAAAGGCTGTTATAACGTAGTAATAAAAAGATACTTCCTTATAGATAAGCTATATACACTCTAGTAACTATACTAAAGGTAGTATAGACAAAGGCATAATAATAAGTGGGAAGATTTCTATATATGGTTGGATAAGAAAGTTATCTAAGACTACCCGATTATAGAAAAGGCTATAAGTTATATTAAAGGAGCCTTAATTATAATATTAAAGGATCTAAAGGAATAATTAGAGGACTAGAAAAGTAAGAGGTAAATCTTAGTACCTATAAATAAAGTCGCAACGCTTAGATTAATATAGGAAAGGTTTAAACTTAAGGATAAAAACGAGCTAAGAGTTAACCTAAGACACTAAGTATATTATATATTGGCATGGATTATATACGTAGATAATACATATAATATATATAAAGTACTAAAAGATAAGCACTGGAAGTACCTAGTAAGAATATATTAGGCACCGGATAAGGTAAAATATTAAAACGCTAAATATATATATGGTTAGCACCTAGTAGAAGTATAAAGCTAAGGGGACTTAATACTTTAGCTAGGAAGATTCTTTACGGAAAAATGCCTAGACGGATAATAGTGGTGGGAATGCCTAAAAAATACGTGTCTATAGTATATTAAAGACAAGAAACGAACTAAGTATTAGCTAAAGTTAGACTAAGTATAAATAGGATTAAGCAGCTAATAATTAGGAAAAGGGGAGGCCTATAAGACCAGAGGGAATTAGTAGTAGAGCCTTAAACCCTTAAAGGAATTTAAGGACAACACCTAAATCTATAAGTTAAGTGGCAAGATTAACAGTTTAAAGTATTAATAGATAGTGGAGCAATAAGGAATTATATCTTATTAGTAGTAGTTAAAAGAATAGGATTACTACACCGGAAAAAGGAGCATTTTTACCTATTAGTAACAATTTTAGGAGATCTAATAGCCTATAGAGGAGGTATTATTAATCTTAAAATAGGACCTATTTAGTTAACTATTAAAGGGAGATAAATTAAGATGTTTTTTAATATATTACTATTAGGGAATAATAAGGCAGTATTAGGAATGCCTTAGTTATAGGAATACAATCTAAGGATTAATTAGATTATAGGTTAAGTCGATATTAGGAATACTTAATACCGCAAAATATAATAATAAGCCAAGTTAGTATAGTACTAAGTAGGAGCAAACTATAAAGAAACGGAAAAAGGACTAAGTTATATACTAAAGAGATACTATAAGTATGGTAAAAAACTATAGTTACTAGAAAGTAAGAAGCTGTTAGAGTACGTAGTATAGGACTATAAAATAGAATTAGAACTAGAAATAAGTCTAAGGTTCTTTCTAATCTATAAGCTTACTAAAAAGGAAAATAGAGCACTAAAAGAGTTTGTCTAAGAAAATCTATAAAAGGGATATATTAGACTATCGCAGTTATTAGCGGGTTATCTAGTACTATTTATACTAAAGAAGAATAGTAAACTAAGGCTATATATTAACTATAGATAGTTAAATAGCATTACTAGAAAGGATAGGTATCCTTTACCCTTAATTAGCGAAATCTAGGATAGGATAAGTAACGTATAAATCTTTACGAAAATAGATCTAAGATGGGCGTACTATTAAATTAGGATTAAGGAAGGTAATAAATAAAAGGCAGTCTTTAGGTTAAAGGAAGAACTATATAAGCCACTAGTTATACAATTTAGGCTTATAAACGTATTAGTAACGTTCTAAAGGCGTATTAATAATATATTAGGAGAATACTTGGATGAATTTGTTATAGTATACCTTAACGATATTATTATCTACTTAATAAATAAGGAAGAATATGGAGAACACGTTAAATGGGTCTTAAAGAGACTATAAGAAGAATAAATACTAGTAGTAATTAAGAAATGCGAGTTCTTTACTAGGAAGACTAATTTCGTTAGATTTATTATTAAACTAGGCCAACTTAGTATAGATCTAAAGAAGATTAAGGTTATAGTAAATTAGTAAAAACTAGAGAATATTACGCAATTAAGATTATTTTTAGGGTTTTGTAATTACTATAGAAGGTTTATAACGTAATAGTTAAAAGATATTAAACTATTTACGTAACTAATAAAGAAAGAAGAACTATAGGTATAGGGAGAGGAGTAACAAAAACTATTTAAAAAAGTTAAAACATTGTTTACCTAGGAGCCAGTTCTTAAAATCTATTAACTAAGACTAGAGACGGTTATAGAAACGGATATATTAGACTTTATACTAGGGGTATACTTTATATAAAAATATTAAGATAAATAGCACCTAGTGGTATACTATAGTTAAAAGATAATACTACTAGAGTTAAACTACGATATCTATAATAAGGAGTTATTAGGTATAGTTATAGTACTAAAGAAATAAAGAGTATTTTTATAAAGTATAAAGAAATTATTTATAGTTAAAACGGATTATAAAAACCTAATAAGATTCCTAATAATAAAGGAACTTAACTAAAGATAGGTTAGATAGGTAGAGATGCTTATAGAATACTATTTTAAGATTTAGTATATTAAGGGTATAGATAACATACAAGCAGATACTCTAAGTTAAAAAGCTAAACTATAGAATAATAAAAAGCTATTAGGGGCTTTACTGCAAAAAGATATAGATGGTTTAATTAGGTTTAATTATTTAAAAATTATAATAACTTAAAAAAACTAGAAAGAGTTTATAAGTTACTAGAAAGCTTTTAGGTATAAAGAATTCTAAAAGTATAATTAAAAGATCTATAGACGGATATATATAAAAATTAAAAAGTAAAGTATATCCTAAGAAGTATAGCAGATTAATTTATGGAAGAGTTCTATAAGGGAATAACTTAAGGATATAATAGAGCCATAGGCTTAGTGTTAAGACTTTAAAAGGAGTATATTATTAACGGAATCTAAAGATTAGCGTAAAAAGTTACTAAGGAATATCTAGATTGCTAGAGAAATAAACTAATAAGGTATAAGCTATATAGAGGGCTATAACCTATTAAAATACTAAAGAGACTATGGGAGGTTATATTATAGGACTTTATTATTAAGTTGCTAAAATTAAGAGACCTTATTACCGGATAGAATTATAATATAATCTTAGTAATAGTAGATAAGCTTATAAAGTGGGGATACTTTATAGCATGTATAGAAGAAATATTAGCAGAAAACGTTACTAGAATTTATATTAAAGAAATATTCGTAAGATATAGAGCACTAAGTAAAATTATATCGGATAGAGATCTAAGATTTATAGCAGTATTCTAGGAGGTATTCTTAGCGGAATAAGAAGTTAGAGTAGTAACTTCTACTATATATTATCCGCAGACAGGTAGTTAAATAGAAAGATTAAATTAGACACTAGAATAGTATCTAAGGTACTATATTAATTACGTATAGAATAATTGGGTATTGTTATTACTAGTTATATAGTTTATATATAATATAATACTATAAGAAGGAATAGGCATATTACTATTTAAGGCAAATTATGGATATAAGCTAAGAATATTATTATTACTATAATAAGTAAAGAAAATAAGTAGCATAGCTAAAGAAAGAATAAAGATATTAATAAATCTTTATATAGACCTTATAGAATTAGTAAAAAAGGTATAAGAGAAAATAAAAAAGTATTATAATGCTAAGAGATCTAAGGGACTAGATCTTAAGGAGGGAGATAAAGTATAGCTACTATATAAAAATTTTAAGAGTTAACGACTAAGTAAGAAGCTAGGCTATATTAGACTAGGACCTTTTAAAATTAAATAAAGGATTTTACTAGTTATATTTAAGTTAAACCTACTAGCTAAAATAAAGATTTACCCTATATAGTATATCGCGATGCTAAAGCCAGTATATAGGAATATTAAGCCACCAGTTTATAAAGCAGACACGTATAGAGGATAGGAAGAAGACGAATAGTAAGTTTTAAAGATTGTTAGTTATAAGGATATTAACAACAAAATATAGTATAAGGTAAAGTAGATAGGCTATAATAAAACTACCTAGGAGCTACTAGAAAATTTAAAGAATGCTATAGGAAAGGTACAGAAGTATTAGAAGAAATTAGGTTAGGCAGTATTAATAAAAAAGGATCGCTAAAAAACGAGTTACCTAAGGGGGACCTAAGAAGAGCAGTTACTAAGCTATTTAGATCTATTTCCTTCTTAGCTAGAAGAAAATCCGTTCTTTTATTACTAAGTTCCTATAGACCCTATTCTATAAGTTTCTACTCTTTAGAATAAACCTTTTTATAAACCTTCTTAAGACGGAGTAATTGAGTAGACGCCGCAATATAAGCATTTAGGGCCTTCTGTTCCGCGTTACGGGAATATTCCAACTTAGTAAGGGCTTAAGATAGTTTACTATTTAGCCGTGTAGCAGTAGATTAAATATAAGACCCTAAGACAAATTAACTAGGGAACTAGACGACTATTAAGAGTAATAAACACGTATATTTAGCATTAGAGGTAAAGCGAACGTTATAGGACGAACGAATATTTGCTTTAGTGCACTCTAAGTAAGAGGACGGTTGCTGTAAAAACGGGTTTACTAATGTAATATAAACTAACCCCTTTTTCAAATAGTAAGAATATAGAGATGGTATAATCTTACTAAGAGATAGTATTATAGTAATAGTGCGAGCACGACGTTGGGCGTATAAAGAAGAAATTGCTTTAGGTATAATAAGTAATAATATTAACCAAATTAATTAAATGAATATTATACCTCTAGTAAACGACTTAGAGATATTAGGAATCTTTAAGGACAAAGATAAAGAGGAGGGAGATAGTATTACGGACGCTTTAAGTACAATATTACAACTACTTAGAGAAGAGTTAAAAGAAGCTAGTTAGTTAATTTAGGCACGGTCTAGAATAGAGCTGGTAGAACTATATAACGAGGAATAATAACTAAGGTTATATAATGTGCTACGTATTAAATGACAGAAATAGGAGGAACTTACGTACCTTATATATAAGACGTATATTATATATAAGAAGGATTTTATAGGAGTACGGTTGTGTATTTAAGGACCCTTAATCCCTACCTAGATAGTTTCTTCTTTATAGTAATTCTTAGAATATAATTAGAGTTAATTTATTAGGCAACCACTCTACTAGTTATTATTACGTTATTAACTTTAATTTACATTACCTACATACCTAGCCCAATAACGAGCCTATTGTAGTACTTGCTATAAGGTTCCGTTATAAATTTAGCTAAAAATAAGATACTCACCCTATATAAGCTTTAACTGGAAAAGGTTAAAAAAAAACCTAGACTATATAAGAAAAGCTATTCTATAGCGAGGCCTAATAGTATACTAAACGCTTAGAGGAAGCCTAGATGGTAGCCTATAAGAACCTAGGAAAAGCCTAGAAATTAATAGAATAGTAGGTAAATAAACACTATTAAGAGCCTAACTTTGCCTTTAGTAATATAGTTTAGGTTATAATAAGAAATTAGAAGACTAAACGACCTAGCTATAAGCTAGGCTACTAAATAGTAGGGCTATATAAGGTCCTTAAAAAGATAGGTAACTCGTATAAGGTAAAGCTCCTAAATTTAATTAGGGTGCACCCTATCTTCTTACTAAATAAACTATAGAAAGCTATAAACAACCTATTACCTAGATAAAAGAATAAGCCTCCCCTACTAATTTAAGTAAACAGTAATAACGAATAGAAAGTTAATAAAATATTAGCCTATAAGATAATATAGGGAATATTAAAATACTATATTTAATAGAAGGGCTACGACCTAGGCCTAACCTAGTACCCTATATAGAACTTTATAGGCTACTCCTAGAAGCTTAAAGAGTTTTATAACTAATACCCTAATATACTTAGACCCCTAAAGTACCTAGATAAGTAGATGGAATATTAGTATAATATTATACGGGGATGTAGGTGTATGGTAGTGTAAGGACTTTATAAGGTGGAGTAGTTATAAAGGATGAGAATATATATAAGCGATAATCACATAATTTTAGGAAGCTCTTGTAGATGTTTATATACCCCCCTATTAATATATAATAAAGATAATAAGTTACTAAAGGAGTATGGATAAGAACGCCCTAAAGCCCTAATATTACTATCTGCTAAATTCTATAATATTTTGCCGTTTTTTACCAGTACTATAAAACTTTAAATGTTTAGGAACTTTAACCGCTAGTTAAAGTTATCTAATTAGTTAGATTCTTGCTAAGACTTTTAGTAGCTACTCTTCTTAGCCTAGTGCTTCTACTTAACCTATAATTGCCTTTTATACCTAGTTTAGACACGCTTATATCTTTCTTTCCTTCTTATCTTATATTTTATAATCTCGCGTTTTATAAGCCTAGTGCTATCCTATTTCTAACTAATCTTAAATATTGGCTTTCTTTTAAAGAGGGGGGTAATATAATAGCGCTATCGCATATTACCTGCCAAATTTTGCTATATTCTGCCGATTTATAATTAGCTCGCCTAGAGCTAGCGCCTTAGCGACTTACCCTATATATTTGTTTATATCGGTCCTAGTAGCCCCTTTTTCCTTCTTTTTAGCTTAGTATCTTTATACGAGAAATCCGTTAAATTTTCCAAGGAAAATTTCCAAATTGCTGACTTACAGCCAGCAATTTGGTTCCTTGGGTAAATTTAACGGATTTCTCGTAGTATCTTTATAAGATAGCATTCTACAAGCTTTGGTTTAGAGGCATTTATGCAAGCCATTATACTTAGGGGAAGATTTTAAAATCGCCTCTAGCGCTTAATCTTTTAATTAGCTTAAGTAAGGCTAGAGGGGTTCTAGTTACTTTTTAGTAGTATTAAAACTATTATAGAGGGTGTCTGCGTTTTACTTAGCGGTAACTATAAGTATATAAGAGTCTTTAAACTCCTAGTATATCTAGGTATTAAGGCTTATTCAGCCGTCTTACTTAGAGGTTTATATTATCGCAATCTCTTACTATTAGAGTGACCTTCCTGCCTTAATATAACGGCTTCCTATAAGGTATCCGTAGGGTTTCTATTTAGTTATCGCGAAATTTTTAAAGGAGGAATAGTAGATATAAATAAAAGATATAAATAAATAATTTAGTTTTTAAAGCTAGCTACCTTTCTAAATTGAGTATAAAGGATTTAAATATAAGGGAGCTTTATAAATAGGGGGCTATAAGGCACGATTATAGAAATAGATAGATTATAAAGGAGATAAATCCTTAAGAAGGTAAGGCCTTTAGTATTGTAGAGACTATATACTATAGGTACGTACCTCTAGTATATAACCGGAAACTATCTAAGGGGCGTCTAGGGTTTGTCCTAAGGGCAACCTAAAGTGATTGTAATAATATCCCTTATAATACTATTAATTAAAAATAGTAGTCCTAAATTCCAAACCCTTATAATTTAAGATACTTAAATTTGTATATAACTCTTTTATAGTAGGATATCCTAGTTATATAAAGATGTATAAGATAGTTTATAATCTTAAATAGAAGCGATAATAGAAGGAGGTAGTAAAAATATAAGACGTAACTATATAACTCTTCCCCTATATAAAGAACTAATAAAAGTAGAATCTATAGCCGCCTTCCTACCATAGATAGAGGTCCTAGGGCTAAATGTATGCCTATTAAGTATCTATATTCTAAATACTATACCTTAATATATATACAGATGGCCTATTTAGTTATTACACTATATCCTACTATTCTATAGCTACCGTTTAGTAAGGGACTAGCTACTTACTAGTGTATAAATAAATTATATTACCTAGATACTCTTTATAAATAGGTGCCTATAAGTAGCAGCAAAATAGCTTATCCCTTAACCCGCCGACGTCCACTCAGCAGGTGGTCCGTGCGGAACACCAGAATCAAAACTACGCGTATACCTCTATAGATTTGATCAATTAATTATCATCAACCATGCCTTCTAATCGTACTTCCAATAATATAGATCTTGTTTAACCGACTTAATATAAAGTTCTACCAAACCGGGTTGCTAAAAAACCACCCCCTAAGCCATAGGAGCTGCCCAATTTCGAGCCTTTGCATATTAACGATCTCAACGACCATAGCACCCCAAATCTACCTCCTACGCTTAATCGAAACGATCCGTTCGCTATATTCAGTTAATTCTTTACTAGTAAGATTATAGATAAGCTGGTAGAGTGGACAAATAAGTACGCAGAGCTACACCTGTTAAATAATATAGGTGAAAAGCTACGGGCCCGTCTATGGAAGCCAACATGCAAAGAAGAACTCTAGGCGTATTTTAGTGTGCTTATTTATATAGGCCTTACACAGGAATCATCTATTGAGGATTACTGGGGTTCTTTGGACACCACTGGCTCGGAGCGTATTTCTAATCACGATGATTTAGATGCATTGATTTGATTGGCCGGTCCTTATCGATAACGAGTGGACGAATTCCGGCGGGTTAAGGGATAGGCTAAGGAATTCTCTAGTAGTTCTAAATAGTACACTGTAACGGAATTCCCCAGAAGGTACGTATTAGATAAGACAGAAGGAGGTCTTATCTATATTCTATCTACGTCCTAGAAGACACAGTCAGACAGATAAGGGGTAAAGGGTTTTGCTAGTGTTTTAGAAGGATTATATAGGGAGCTGGTTCTCCTCTAGAGAAGGACTAGCGATTAGTCTCTAAATAGAAGAGGTTAGAAAGCATTATTCTTTATTTATAAAGATCGTTCTACCTTAACTTATTTTCTACTTACCTGTAACTCTTATTCTATACTATTAATTAAATAATTATATATTCCGGTTAAACTGGCCTCTTATAATTCTAATTACTCTTAATCCTTTACAGAAGGAACGTACGGCTATTAATTAACGATGACGGGCTATACCTCCTTACCCCCTAAAACGATGCCCCCACCGTAAGAGGCTTAAAGAGTCTCCCTAGAGGAGCGCATTCCCTTTTTCTACGAAGAAGCTACGGCTGGTCTATCTAACCTTGCGAGACCCTTAGAAACGATTACCGCTAGGAAGTTATTAAAGCGGTTGCTATATAAGACCCTATAAAAATAAAGGAGTTAGAGATATAATTGAGATAAGTATATTAAGACTACTAAGAATAATTATAAGGATAATTAGGGGAAGTATAGACACCCTAGACACGAAGCGGACTTAAAGGGGTAATGCTATACTATGCTGTAATATTAGAAAAACCTAAATTCCGTATAAAGGAACCTAATAAGTACTATAGTGATAGTCTTTAAAACTGTAATCGTTTTATTCGTTAATATAAAACTAAGTTTTAGTTAGATCTGAAATGTTACTCTAATAAGTATAATTAGACACTGATTGCTTCTACCTTTCTATATAGCACCGTTAAGAGTTTATAAACATACTATAAGAAGAAACTTACTATGCTCCTTAAATTTAGTAAACTTAAGTCCTAGTTAGTTAATTAGGTCTAAAACCCTACTAATTAAGGGATGGATTATAACTAGCAATACTATAATGCTAAATAGTAAAAAGGCTAGAGTGTAGTCCAGTTTGTAAACTACTTAGAAGAATTAGAAGATAATATACCCTACTTAGACCTATAGGATAATACTATATAACTTTACTAGCTACTTATTAAGTTACAACCTAAGATTTAATAGGCTATATAGGAGAAGGGCGAAATTCCTACCTTTTAAGAAAAGCTTATCTCTAAAGCTACTTAGATTAAGAATATTAAAAGAGACTATTTAGGTAAGTAAAAGGAATAAGACGCTAATAATAAAGAGCGTAGGACTAGACCTAGCTTTAATAATAGGGGCAGATTTTAACCTAACTACTCTATAGAAGAATAACGCGAGTAGGCTTTAAAGCCCTAAAGTAACGCTAGTTAGCCCTAAAATAATAATAGGCAAAAACCTAATCCATATAAGTGGAACTAAGAGTTACGCGTTTGTTATAACTGCGGTAAAAAGGGCTATATAAGGCGCTTCTATTGGTAGAAGAAATAAGAGTTAGATTAATTGGGAAAAGAAAGAGCCTAGTAGATCTTTACTCCCTTATACTAGGCTAGTAAGAGAAGGAGGGAGTAAGCTGCCGTATAGTTATTCCTATCTCTATTTAAGTTAATAATAAATAGGTAATATAAGACTGCCTTGTAGATAGCGGCGTAACTATAGGGTTTATTTCTTAATTACTAGTAAAAGAATTGGATTTGGACCTTAGTGGCTTATAGGTACGCACCGTTTAAAGTATTACGAAGGCGGCGGCAAAAAGTATTCGGACACCGATACTTAGCGAGAAAACCCCACCAAATTTTGACTTTTTTTCGCGCCCATACCATAAAAACCCACTCTACTTCTCCACTTAGTTAATACCTAATAGAATAGGTCCTTACACTTCTAATGTTAGAAAAGCTCAATATTTGACGTATCGTGAGTGTGGAAAGTCTGGAAGAGAGGCAGTAAAGCTCTATAACCTTGCAAAATCAACAGCTGCCGATATATGGAAACGATCTCTTGAAGTTAAAGAAGAGCGCCTTGCTGCTAGCCTCCTACCTCCTAAAATTGAAGATCTAGTTTCTGTAAAGAAGAAGAGCGGAAGACCTTTAGTTTTATTAGTTAACGACGTTACAGAGATCTTTAAGGCTTGCACACTTAATAAGGAGAATTGTAAGAAACAGCAACACTACGTTACCGTAGAGGAAGGCTTTAAAGCTTGCAGAAAAACGATTGAGACCTAACTTTAAGCACGAAACCTACACCGATTAAAACCTATAAAGAAGCTTGCTTTGACGGATATACAGAAGGTATAGAGATATAAGATTGCGCTCTTAAGGAAGAATTGGGGACACAAAGAGTGGTTAAAGGTAATCTTTTCTAATAAGGCTGCTATCCTTATTAGAGAGCACCGTGGCCTACAAAACTACTCTCGTATACTAGAAGAACGCTTTTATAAAGATGTTATTAAACGCAGGTATAATAACTACTCAGAGGCTATGTTCTGGGGGTGCTTTTCGTATAATTATAAAGGGCCCTGCCACGTGTATTACAAGGAAACACCAGCGCAGAAGATCCACTATGAGGAGCTTATTTAGACTCTTAATAATAAAGAAATCGAGGTTAAAGCATATGCACAATTTGATAAGGAATAAGCCGAACTACAAGCACAATGGAATGCAAAAGGAAAGAAGAAACTAGGTAAATGGGCCCTTTAGGAGACGTACTGGAAGAACCATAAATAAAAGAGAAATGGGAAGTATAAAGGAGGAATTAATAATATTAGATATACCTACAAATGCCTTATTCCACTCCTTATTCCTTTTTATCACGAAATTAATTGCTAGATCTATGAGCCAGACGAATTCGAGTGCGACATTTAACGATTCCAATTCCAGTAAGATGGCGCCCCATTCTATGCCTCTCAATGGACGACTCGAATCCTTATTAAAGAAGGTATTCAGATACTTAAGCATATTGGAAATAGCCCTAATATAAGCGCTATTAAAAGCGCATAGATGCTAATAAGGATTGCAATTATAAAAGATTGGAATAGGCCTTATATAATAGAATGGAGTAATAGAGCATGGTGGGGCGAGTGGGAGAATCTTCACCAAGATCAAATACGTGCTTAGATTTGTAGGATGGCAGCTATAAATTAGTTAGTAATTAAACACAAAGGTGGAAATGAATTTCATGGCTAGAACTCTTATTTATATTGTAATTACACTAGAGTTAGAGTTAATTTGATGCTAGAATTGATGATTTCTTAGTGGGGTTATATTTTTCGGCTAAAGTATCGGTGTCCGAATACTTTTTGCCACCGCCTTCGTAGAGGCTACTAGATTCTATGCTATAGGGAATAGGCTTTTTCCGTAGCTAGCTAGGACCGCGATGGTCTATAGGATACGTAGGAGATGCGCTTTTATACCATAGAAATTAAGGGGTATAACCTTGTTTTGGGATACCTATGGCTTTACCAAGTTAATTTAGACATTAATTAGCCTTTAGCCTTATATTAATATTAGAAGTCTTAACTGTATATTATAGTTAAAGATTAAAAGACTTTTCTAAACTATGTATAAGAAGAAGGGTAGGCATATACTATATATACTACTCTTAACACTAAGAACGGGGATACGGGATATTTATTTTCGGATGTCTGGCTATATATAGTTGAGGAATTAAAGATTTTATAGGAATATACGAACTTAGAGGATATATTTAGTAAAGAGGCTGCATAAACCTTACTTGACCCTATATTGGTTAAGTATAAGATAAATATAGGGGATAAATAACCTCCTTTTAGACTACTATATAACCTGTTAAAAAATAAGCTAGCGGTACTGCGTTAATATATGGTAGATAATCTTTAAAGAGGATAGATTTAGCCCTTTATAAGCCTAGTAGGGGTACTAATTATATTTATACCTAAGAAGGATAAGACCCTTCGCCTTTATATTAACTATTAGGCACTAAATAAGATTACTATAAAGAATTGCTACCTATTACCCTTAATAGGGGAGCTTATTAATAAACTGTTAGGCGTAAAGATATTTATATAATTAGATCTAAAAGATATATACTATTGAATCTGGATTAAAGCCGGTAATAAGTAGAAAACGGCGTTCTAAATATAGTATGGCCACTTTAAGTACCTAGTAATACTATTTAGGCTTACTAATACACTAGCGATATTTTAGGCCTATATTAATAAGGTATTATTAGGCCTATTAGATACGATATATATAGTCTACCTTAATAATATTATAGTCTACTCTAATAACTACGAAGTATATACGCACTATATATAAATAGTACTAGAAAGACTATAGAAATATAAGCTCTATATAAACCTAAAAAAGTGCACGTTTTATACTACTAGTATTAATTTTTTAGGCTTTATTATTAGCGTTAACGAAGTATTAATAGAGAAAAGTTGGGTGGACGCTATTAGGGAATAGCCCTACCCTATAATATTTAGAGAGGTATAGGTTTTTTTAGGCATAGCGAACTTCTACTAAACGTTTATTATTTACTATTTATAAGTAATACTCCTAATTACTAATCTACTAAAAGGATCTAAGAATAGTAAGAAGTTAAAACCTTTTATATTTAGGGAAGCTGCTAAGTAGGCAATAGACTAGTTAAAGGATTTATTTATATCAGCGCCTATTTTAATATACTTCTGCTAGGAGCTATATATATACCTTAAAACGGATATATCTAGCTTCGCTCTAGGGGCAATTATATCTTAATTAAAAGACGGAGAATAGCATCTTATGGCGTTTTAGTTAAGGAAAATAACCTCTATAAAACAGTATTATATAACGTATAACTAGGAGTTACTTATAATAGTCGCAGTAATAAAGCACTAGTAATATTATTATATAGGAAGCAATTACCCTATTAAAGTCCTTATAGACTATAATAACCTAAAATACTTTATAACTATAAAGGTGTTAAGCGGTTAATAAGCTAGGTGGGTAGAGGCACTATTATAGTACGATTTTAAAATTATATACCGCCTAGGAAAGATAAATCCCGCTAATAGGTTATTAAAATGTCCGGATTATAAGATAGGAAGAATTTAGGATAGTATAGGGGAAATAATCCTTATATTGTAAAATTTACTTAAAAAGAAAGAAGACTCTTTTCCTAGAACTATAGAATTTCGTAGTAGGGTAAAGGTCCTAGCGATATAGCTATAAAGCGCTATAATTATAGAGCCATAGGATATAGTTATAGACTAGGTTATAGGCTAAGCAAATATTATAAAGTTGGCGTACCCTAGAATTAGCGAGAATTCTATAGGATATGCTAGGGGTGTTACGGTACCTTTAACTTAATAGTATATTAGTTATAAGTGTCCGGATCTAAGGGGAATAGGTAAGATATTTATCTATAACGTGGTATACTATATAATGGTAGGAGAATCTACTAGCACTAGTGGTTTAAAATATCTTATACTACGCCTTATATCCGTAATAGCGGCAGGCGAAATAGAAGTAAGCGATCTATACGAAACCTTTTTAGATCTTCTTCTTTAAGTATAATAAAGGGATGCCTTTATTTTTAGGGAGAGGTAGAAAGATATAGTAGAGACTAACTTAGCCGGAGTTACTAAGAAGCTATAGTAGCAAGACTAAAAGGGTTTATTGCGCTTTAAGGGTGCTATATATATCCTAAAGGACTAAGCGGTTTAAGATAAAATTTTAAAGGGTTTTTATAATAACCTTTTTAGGGGTTACTATTATTCCGACTGATACCAGTACATATAATATTCCAGAACATTTCTGCCTCATTTTGGAATAAGTTATCCTTATTCCAGAATAAGTTGTATATCGCTTTAATCGACCTCATTCCAGACTGCTTATCTCATTCCAGAAAAGATCTTTAAAGGTTAGGCCAATTGCTAGGTGGTATAGTAGGTAGAGGCTCGCCAAGGCCTACACGCATACTACGAGTCGTAAAGCTCTTCAAAATATATACATTTTATGCTTTTATTTTTCTTCATATCCAGATTTAATTGGTAAATAGTTATCGCATAGGTTCTAGAATAACCTTAAATTACGCTAACTATGCCTATATAACGTCGCCAAAAGATCCACTTAATAAGTGTATATTTGGTAGTTAAATAATATTTTATAATTAAGTATAAGGCATTTTGCAGAGCTCTCGTAAGCTCCTTTATAGTGTTAATTTTACTTAAAAATCGCCCAATTAGGCTTAGCTTAGGGGCTATTGCGAACTTTAAAAAAATTTCATTTATCCTTTCTTACCTACCGCCTTTATATATGACTTAATTAGATCCTTAATAATATGCGCGCCTTTTCTATAAGTTCTAAATATATATTTAACTCTACTGCTAGCTTAAATCTAATACTAGTAACAGTAATATCGTCCGCGCCTACCTCCGCGCCCACCTCCACGCCTATAGCTCCCTTACCTTTTACCGATACTCCTATAAACGAAGACTATAACGCTAGCTAAGCAGTTGTTTCCTTCTTAGTTATAGTAAAGCCTACCTTTACTAAGTATCTAGAAGAAACTTAGAACGTCTCTATAAAGCGCATTACCTAGGAAAAATATAACGATATTATTTCCTAGCTTACTAATCTAGGTTATAAAGCTCTCTTATAGGCCGAACGCAACGCTAAATTAAAGGCTAAGAGCCGCTGGTTTATATAGGAATAAGGTAAAGAGTATATACGCGGCCTTTAAAGGCAGCTAATTCGCTTATCTAACCGTAGCTTAAAGGTTATTCCTAAGCTAGAAATATATAATACCATCGTTTAGTAATATAAGGAGCTTTACTACGTAGGGCAAAAGAAGATATATAGTACGCTTGCGGCCAATTAATACGGTATACAGCTAGTGGAAGTTATTTAGCTTCTAGAATACTGCTAGGTATATATTAAGTAAGTTTAACTTTTTATAAAATTGTTAGTTGTATATAACACTAATATTTTCGTAGGAGCGCTCCTAACGCTATACGGCTACCGCTTAATATAATTATCTTTAGGGCTCCTTTTAATCGTATCTAGGGCGATCTTATTAATATACGCAATAAGGCCAACGGCGAATACAAATGGATTCTACAGATACGCGATTACTTTAGTAAATACTGCACCCTCTACCCCCTTAAGCAGAAGACCGCTAAGTAAGTCGCTGTAGCTGTGCTCTAATGGATACATTATTATATTTACCTATGTATTTAGTAGAGCAATAACGGCTCAGAATTTAAAGGCGCCCTTCTTATACTACTTCGGCGTTATGGAATTAAGGTAATTAATAGCTAGCTACAATACCCCTAATCGCAAGGCCTTATAGAGTAAGCCAACGGTTATATAAAGAAGAAGCTTTATACAGTAAAGCGACTCTTAGGAACTTCGCGATAGGTAGCAGCTTGCCCAATTATTATAGCCTTAATTAATCGCACCTACTATGAATTAATTGGCTGTATACCTTTCTACTGCCTCTATAGGAGAGATCCTTAGCTATCTACTTTAGTGGCGCCTAGCCACCGGGCTACTGTAAAGCCTTTACTAGAAGTTACTAACACCTCTAAAGCTAAGGAGGAAGAGGATCTTAATGGCAATAAGGAAGTTCTCGGCCCTTTACTAGATAAGAACGGTAATAGGTAATAGGCAGCTAAGTAAGAGCGTAAGGACAATAAATATTCTAATAAGGAACTAAACGGCAGCTAGAGCTCGGTTGCGGCCGAATATAAAGATAAGGAGAATGAGGATTAATTAAAAGATGAGGAGAATAATGGTTAATTAGAAGATAAGGAGAATAAGGGTTAATTAGAAGATAATATGCAGAGGCTAAGGACTCCTTTAAACCCTATTTTATCTAACGACGATTAGACCTTTAAAGGCTACTCACTAATCTTAAGTTAATATCGCGAGATTACGGAGGCTATACAGTCGT
This sequence comes from Cenococcum geophilum 1.58, assembly GCF_001692895.1. NCBI lineage: Eukaryota > Fungi > Ascomycota > Dothideomycetes > Gloniales > Gloniaceae > Cenococcum > Cenococcum geophilum. Next base: position 1,039,228 of record NW_027137576.1, read on the forward strand.
TAAAATTAAGTAGATTTAGGCAGCCTCCGCCTCTACTAAAAGGCTTTCCTATACTAAGCTAAGACGTCTAGATGCAATTAATAAGAGAAGAGTTTACTAAATTAAATAGACAGATTATAGCTAACGCCGCTGCTAGAGCTCTATAGCAAGCTAAGTTTAATCTTAATATTAAAAGAAGGTAGTAATCTATCTATTAGCAGGAGGAGTTATATCTAGATAACTGGATTAAAGATCTAGAAGATACTTTTTATATACTAGGAGGCTCCTTTATAGATAATCTTACTATAAGGGTTAAAGATTTACGCGTATAGCTCTACCGCATAGCTAGTGGAGTAGGCCTGCCACCTATGGATTTTAATAAGTACTATAACGTCGCCACACCTTCTTACCGGCGTAAGTTAATTCTGGCTTTAAAGGACTCTAACTACCCTATTTACTTTATACCACTATAGCGAGAGCTTGTATAGCAGGTGCGTAAGAGACTTAAGGAATATTAGAAGGAACTATAATCGCAATAGCTACAGATTCCCTTATAACGTTTAGATTCCTCTACTTATAATTTATTAGATTTATATAAAAGAGTTTAATAATAAGCTACTTACTCCCGTGAACAAATAAAGAAGAAGTATAGTAGGTAATACTATGTTACCGAATTTAATATAGGTAACGTCGTCCTTTTTGGAATTCCTAAAAAGCTTTAACGTAGTACTAAAGTCTTCCGTATACCCGGCCGCATATATAAGATTTAAAATTACGGCTACTTTAAGGTTCGTACTTAGTACGGAATCGTTAAGGAGCTCTTCCTAGGTAACGAGCTTATTAAGCCGCTAGAGACCTATAATACTCGCCTTAATATAAGTATTAGTACAATTCTACCGCTCTCTATAGTAGTTAAAGCCTATTTAATAACTGCGCGGCCTACCTACTGTAGGTATAGGCGAGGATGTAGTAATTAATAATGTAGCTGTTAAAAAGGAAATATAGAATATTCTTTCTACTGCTATAGAGGGGGGCCTTATATAAATTAACCGACGGAGGACTCCCTAGGCGAGCCTCTAGTAAGAGCTTATAGAAGGCTTGCTAGTACTTAGATTAACTCTTAAATAAAGTAAGCCTAACGGGGGACTCTACCATAAAGTTCAATATAGCCTTAATTAATAATAGTAGATAAGGAAGATAATTAATTAAGCTAGGAGAATAGGGGTAGTAAGGTTAGTATAGCTAGGAGAGGTTTATATCGCGGACGCGCTAAACCTAATTAGGTAATTAGACTATGACTAGTAAAACCTTAGAGAGCCCGGTTTTTAATAGATCTTGGTAAAATTAAAACTTTACGTAATTTGCAAATTTTGGTATTAGGGAACGCGATTAACTACCCCCTACCTAATTAGCTTCTACCACTTATAGCCTATATCTATAATACGGAAATGCCTTTAAATATACTTATTAAGCATAGCGTAACCTACTTTAGATAGAATCTAATAGTGTTGTGGTGGTTAAGGGGGGGTAGTAAAATTTAATCTCTAGAGCAATAGAAAATCTCATTAGAAAATCAAAATTATATATTTTTATACTAGATATCGCGACTACACTCTACTAAATCTATATATTCATCGAGAAGTTAAAAAAAGCTCTATTAAATCTTAATATAGCTTTAAATCTTTTCTGGAATAAGATAAGCAGTCCGGAATAAGGTCGATTAAAGCGATATATAACTCATTCTGGAACAAGGACGACTTATTCCAAAATAAGGCAGAAATGTTCCGGAATATTGTATATACCGGTATCAGTCGGAACAACTATAGTGCTAATAGAACCCTTAAGGCCGTTTAAAGGAAATACTTTTAGGATAAAATATTAGAAGAGGTTAAGGACTATATATTAAGATATAATACGTGCTAAAGGGTATAGATATTTAGATATTGCCTATACGGCGAGTTATTAGTGCTTCCTATTCTATAGGGACCTATATTAGAATTAATAATAGATTTTATAATAGGCTTACTCCTTACTAAAATAAAAACGGGAGAGGTTACTAACGCTATTTTAGTAATTATTAACAGATATACAAAGTTCTTAGGGTACTTTGCTGTTATAATAACGATTATAGTAACAGAGCTAGTAGACCTATTTTTGGAACGGTAGCTCTTATTTAGTATATTAAGGGGAATTGTATCTAATAAAGGTACTATATTTAATAACGCATTCTAGTCTTTATTCTATCTCTTATTAAAAATATAGCAAAGAATAAGTATCGCCTTTTACCTATAAATAGATGGGCTAATAGAGCGTCTAAATGCGTTATTAGAACACTACCTCTGCTACTATATTAATTATTAACAGGATAATTAGATATTATGGTTAGCTTTAGTATAATATATATATAATATAAGTATCTATAATAGCACAAAAATAACCCCTTATAAAGTATTGTTTGGGGTAAAAGTAAATAACCTTTAGAATATTAAGGATATTATTTCTAAAAGGGAGGTATTAGTAGCGTCTAAGAGAATTAAGTAAATAAGAATTCGCAAAGAAAAACTTAAAAAGCACTTACTAGACGCCTAGGCCGTATAAAAAAGGTACTATAACAAAAAATATATACTAAAAGAATTTGAGATAGGAGATAAAGTCTTACTATTTATAAAAAATTTTTTAAATAAAACGTATTAAGAAGAAGCTGGATTACTAGTAGCTTAGACCCTTTAAGATAATTAGAAAAACTAAAGGAAATTAAGCCTATAAATTAGAATTGCCAAAATTATACCTAATATATCTTATATTTTATATTCCCTTACTAAAGCTATACTAGAGAAGAGATAGTGCGGAACCGCTACTATCTAGCGAAATTAATAGGGAACTAGAATAAAATATAGAAGATATTTTAGACTAAAGATAGCGCTAAAAGAAGCGCGAATTTTTAGTTTATTAGTGTTGGTATGCTTTAACAACGTGTAGAATATATATATCACAATGATATATACTATACGGTGTTGTTAGTGGATTGTTTTCTTTTCTACTTACGACGCGCGTCACATATATATATTGGGCGCGTCCTGCTATATTCTGCTATGTTCTGCCACCTCGCCATTAGCTTACTTACTACTAGCGTGTTAGCTATATCCTGCTATATTCTGCCATATTCTACTATTACACTATTAGTTCGCTTACTACTAGCGTATTAGCTATCCTCGCGATATATCTAACGCTTCTAGCTATACTAGGAGTACTTTAGAAAATATAAAGAACTAGTAGGCTATAACTATATAGTCCGAGAAATCTATATATATACTTCTCCTTCCTTCCTTCCCTGCCCTATGCCTCTAAATTAATGCTATTATTGGTAGAACGTTCTACCTATTCTACCATCTCCAACTTAATTCGGTTTGTATTAATAAGTCGCTTAAGGGCTAATAATAGTTTGCTTTTAGTTATAGCGTCCACAGGGTTACTATCTCCGTTAATCTACTTAACTTTAGCTATTTTACGTCTTTTATATAACTAGCGTAGGTATATAATATTAATTATAAGTCTCTTCTCCTATATTGTTTCTAGCTTAATAAGGCATTTATAGATTAACTTAGAATTAGTATAAAGGATAAGCGGTAGGCTAATATTGAGTTATAGTTTAACTGTGGCCTTAATTGCAGCGCCGATATTAAAATTATAGGCTATAGCATATAATTTAGAGGCTAGTACGCTTCTAGTGACTTTCTTACACTTAACTAAGGACTAGTAAACGATGTTCGCCTTATTTAATAAGTCTGCTAGTACTAGGATATATCTAATTTATAATAAGAGGTCCTTATTATTTATAAATAAGGAATCGGTAAATATAAGTAGTTAAAGTATCTCTATATTAAGTTTAACAAAGCTTAAACCTCTTATTAAGTTTTTAATTTGCTACTAAATTCTCTTATTAAGTAGTTTTATGTCTTTTTTGTTAGGGTTAATTACCTAGGCAGTATAGGATAAATTAAAAGAAGCTTTAGGCTGGTATATGGACGCAATATAAGCTCCTCTTGCTCGTTAGGCAACGTATTGGTCCTTAGGTATAAGTGCCGTATAAATAGTACCTCTAGAGCTAGTTGTTATAATAGCTTCCTTAATATTAATAAGGGTTAGGTTCTGGCATTAGCGCTCCTATATAAGTGTAATTGCATAGTCCTGTTGTTAAATAATGCCTCCGTTAAACTTAATTGGGTGCTCTAGTATAAGGTACTCGCGTTCCTTAGTTAAAAACTTTACTTTTTTAATCTTTTCTTATTCTAAAGCTGCAAAAACTAAATTGGCTAAGAAGAGGGTATTATTAGTTTAAAGGCTAACTATTCTAAAGCTTGTAGAATTATTAAAGTGGAGTAAGTAGGGGTTATAAGTGGATTGGTTTATATTTAACTCCTTAGTATAGTAGTTATAATAGGTCTTAAACTAATAATTGCCTACTTCTAGGATGCCGTATAAAGGTCTAATAACCTTAAGGATTATGCCTTATAAGACTCTAAGTGCTATACTAAGTTTAAGAGGTACTCGGATATAGAAGTCTTAATTTAGTTTTATAATTAACTAAACGTAGGCTTATAAGATGTTTTGTAAGTAAAGGTATATATCGTTAGTCTGGGTTATAGCCGTAATATAGAGAATAAGGCGTTGGCTGACTCGTTGAATTGTAGGTAATTGGGTTAGTATAAGGTCTTTTTCTAGGTTATTATAGGCCTATATAACTAGTCTTAATTTCTTAAAAACCTTATTAGTACTGGGATTCTTAATTTTATCGACAAATCTAGAGTTAAATACTCTATTACCTTAAGGTATGTCCTTAATATTAACTAATTTAAAGACTCCTTTCTTAAGTAGTCCTTTGACCTCTTTTTATTGTGAGGCTATAAACTAACTATTAGTCTTATTCTTATCTTATAAGTATATAGATATATTTACAGTACTAACTGTAATAGGATACTTGCGTAGTCTGCCTTGTCCTTACTTAACTAGTTAAGGTTCCTAAGGTAGTTCTATAATTAACTAAGGTAGTTTATTCTTGTTATTAGGTTATATATCCTCTATATCTCTAGGTTCTTACAAGTATAGTTTTATAACTATACTACGAAAGTTAACAGGGCCGTAGGGGAGTTATATAGTATAGGTCTTATTATTAATATTAAGTAGATTATAGGGACCTAACTAGAAACCAGGCTGGCCTATAGGTCCTTCTCTCTATGCTAGTATAAGTAAGTTAAGTGGTAGGTTGTGAATTGCGGTTATTTTAGGGCCGTTACGCATATTAAGAGCATCTACCACTTAATATTCGGCTTTAATCTTCTTAACTTCTTCTATAGCTTTCCTAAGGGCTATAGCTTGTTATATAACTATAGGGTTAGGTATATTAAATTCCACTATACACGGGTAAGCTTTAAATACTAGTAAGGTGGGTATAAGGCTATTAGGGCCTACTAAATCGTTAATCGCCTTAAAAGCCATTTGTAGAGCTATGTCTTTATTAATGTTTGGTAGTTCTATGGTAATAATATGGTATATGCGGTAAAGGGGACCGTAATAGCGTTTTACTATTTTAATTAAGTTATAGGCTTTAACGGGTACGCTTTTTATAATCGTTTTAAATGTTATAGCGTACTGCTTAAATTCCTTACTTATAAAGTTCTTGCCTGTATTATATATAATTATATTAGGAGGTCCTAAATATATATTAATCTAGCACATTCGTAGTATATCCTATATATGTTTAGCGCTAATGCTTTATAGCTATCTGCTAGCTTAAAATCGTGTTTTTTTATTAACGATGTGTAAAAGGGGTGCGCCGTTAATATACATAATATTAACCACGATTAAGTAGTTAAAATTAAAATTATTATATATTATAAATCTAAATCTGCCGGGTGATTTTCCGTGTTTTTAATAATAACGGTAATAGTGTGTAAGATAGTCTAAGGTCTTACTGTTAACGTTATGTCCTAAGCGCTTAAGTACTTGCGTAAGGCGCTTAACTAAAGGGTAGCTAAAACGGCGATGTAGTTGTTTTAGTTCCACATTAGTTAAGTAGCAAGGGTTTTACTTAAATAACTTAGTTAAATAAGTATATAGGGATGTATTCTAAAGCAGGAAAGGGTGGCCGAAATGACGTATAACTAGTACTATACTGCGAGATATAACTAGCAAGTTCTTTAAATTATTAAAATATACTTATAGGTAGTTTATATTTACTAAGTAAAGTAAAAATGGGGTATTAACCTTAATAATATAAAACTCGATTGTGCTAATAGGGGTAGCTACTTTAGCTGATTTAATTAATGAGGTTAATCTAATACTAAATTATACGTTGACTATGCCTTGTATAGTTATATTAAGTTATACATTAGTATTAAGTCTTTAAAATGCTAAGAACTAACTATATTCTGCTATCGAGCGTTTAGAGGCTTTTATATTAATTATAATACCTAGAAAGCGGTCTATAGTATAGCGGGACGTGATTGTGTTATAAGTAAATAGGTCTTTGTTAGTTACAAAAAGTGTTTATATAAAAGGAGTTACACTATCTGCAGTTATAACTAAATAACTAAAGGCCTTATTTGCTAGGTTAGCAGCTATAAGGGTTACTTCCTATTGCTTAACTTAACTAAAGGATATATAGAAGTAATTAATATGCAACTAATTATTCTGGTTAACTGTCTTAGTACTTATATTAATAGTTAGTGTATAAAAGACTTCTTTAAGCTCTTCTTCTAAGTTAGTACTATTATTGTCCTTATAGTCGGTAATGTATTAATTAAGGCGTTAAGTAAAGTGATTATTAAACTTATTAAACTTGTCCTTATTAATACTTCTAAACTAAGCCTTCACCTCTTTTTATTCTTCCTTACTATGCTTCTATAAGCGATAGTCCTCCTTATTATATATAAAGTAACGTAGTTTATATTAAGGAGGGAATTAAGGTTAATTATAATTACGATTTTGGTTATAGTTGTCTCTCCTTTTAAGGTATTGGCGGTCTATATAATAGGCTTAAACTTATTCTAAGTTCTGCTTTTTATAAGCTATAATTAAGGATTATAGTTTATTAATAAGGGGGCCTAGTTTATCTAGTGGATTTAATACAGCAATTTAATATACGGGAATCCCCTAATAAGATATAATAAGCTTATTATAGAGGAATAGGACTCCTTATAGTTCTGAATTTAGTCTATGCTGTAGTTAAGAGAGTTTAGTAACTAGTATCTAAAGATATTAACTGGTTAATTTGTCCGTATTCTTTTATATAACTATTTATAGTGATATTAAATTCCATTTATTAAGGCTTTTGCGTTTAGAACTAGGTCCTTTAAAGAAGCTATAAAGTAACTTATAAGCGTCCTTAAACGTAAGTATAGTAAGTCTAGCATTGTAGTAGTGATCTAAAGCTAGGCCTTGTAGCATAAGTAGGAGAGCCTTAAGGTAGGTATTAGGTGGAACGTTTACTCTATTACAGTGTCACGGGACACCCCCGTAACACCTTGCACACGTCCACCTGTTTCCACCGACTTAGCAATTAGAGACTAACCGCGAAATGGCAATCTAATAGTAATCTGATGGCAATCTAACGGCAATCTACGGCATTCTGCTATATTCTGCTAAGTTCTGCCAGGACCATAACCTAAACCCTATTCTACCTATATATGTATTAACTAAGCAACCAAGTTAACAATATATGCCCTTTTTTCCCGTTTCCCTACCTTTTTTCCTTACGCAACGTCTTAACTTTATTACGTAGTTTATGTATATAGCTTAATAATACCTACTTCGCTATATATTATTACCGCTTGTGCTTACTCTGTAATACTACATTATATTAAAAACCTATACTACCCTCTAAAAATATAGAACGACCCTAAAGCCCCTATAACGGCCGACGCTATTATAGCTGCACTTTAAGAATAATTAGTAGGTATATAGAAGTCCTTTACGGACACCCTTATATAGTATTAAGCCACTTTAACTTGATAGTAAGCTGAATAAGAAGTATAACAATAACAATTAATTAAAGCACTTTAAGAAGAAGTCCGTATCCTTAAGATGCCTATATTAAGGCCCTAAGACTAAACGCTATCTTTAGAGATAAATACGCGGAACGTAAGCCCTAAATTAGTAGTAGTTACTTATCCTATAAAACCAACTACTGCACCAAAACAATCCAAGAAACTACTAGACCCCCTAGTATTCACTAGTAAACGATAAGAGCTTCGGTTATTCTTAAGCCGGCTTAAGAATAAGCTAACTAGTAATACTAACCGCTACCTAACCAAAGCTAACCAACTCTATTACGCCCTAAGTTAACTAGGAGGAGATGTAGCTAACCTTATTAAACCTCTCTAACCAAACTTAGTATAAAGCCTAGTTATACTTCTTAAAGCTATATACAGTAACCCGAACCGCTAAGCCACCGCTTAAAGAAAAATAAACCAAATAACTTAAGAAAAGAAAAGTTTCCTAGTATACTTCTCCGAATTTAACCGCTACGTAAAGGAAATAGGCTAGAATAACTCCGCACTAATTAACAGCCTTATTAAGTCCTTAAGCCCTAAACTAAAAACCTCCCTAATAGGCGTAGACCTCCTAGAAACTCTTAACGCCTATATAAACGTTATTAATAAACGGTATAATGATATACTACGCCTTACACTAAAGCCCGTTTATAGGTATAACACAATAACCCCGCAAACGTTTATTAAGTTATCGTCTTAACCCAAGCACCCCGACGCTTTAGATATTAACACTAGGACCCTAGGATACGCCCTATTAGGGTCCTTTAAACGAGAATAACGTATTAAGCTAGGCCTCTGCTTTAAATATGGAAGTGGCTCCTATCTCTTAAACTACTACTCCGTCCCTATGCCTTGAAATAATTTACAAACGGCTAGCACTAGCAGCCGTTCACCACATTAATCTTCCGGTTACCGTCCCCGATCTTTATTTAGTTCCACTTCTATATCTAGTAAGCACTATTTATAAGGACAAAGCTATAGCCGACGTCCTATAAGAACCCTACCCCGATTACCTTTAAAAGAAAGGTCCTAGAGCTAAGTCGCTCTCTAGGACGGCTCTACTACAGGATCTCATTAAATATATTTAACGTCATAAACTCTAACTCTTGGGACCATAGCATAACTATTAACTATTATCTTTGGTAGAATGGTTAATAGGCTAACGCTTAAATCCTAATTAATACAGGAGCTAACGGTATAGGATTTATTAACAAGATCTTTGTATAAGATAATAGTTTTACCCTAACCCCCCTTAACCGGCATATTAACGTATTTAGATTTAATGGCAAACGCACTATTTTAGGCCGTATTACCTATGTGGTAACCCTAAGACTCCAATACCTAAACCATAAAGAACTAATTAAGCTTTTCGTTACCACCCTAGGTTACTTAGTAATCCTTAGACAACCCTAGATAAAGCTATATAAGGTAACTATTAATTAAAATAACCTTAAGCTTCTATTTACTGCCTCCTGTTATAAGTAGAAGTGTTATATAACGCACCGCCTTAACCCTAAACTAAAATCTAGGGAATCCGCTAAAATTCACTAGCCTAAGATTTCTACTAATATTCACCCCGCGCCTAAGGAATCCACCAGATTCCACTAACCTAGGAATTCCACCAAATTCCACCAGCGTAAGATTTCCACCAATATTTATTAAGGATCCGGGAATTCTACCGAACTCTATAAATTGGCCTTAAGTACTATACTGCCTAAAGACAGGCAGAAGCTTAAGCTTACTATATGAAGATATTAGAAGGACTAGTATCTAACTATGAAAAGGATTTTTAAAGAACCCGAACCCGAATCTAATACTAACTCTATACCTAATACTAAACCTAAACCCAAATAAGAAACTATGGACAATCTAAGCGAGCTTAGTACCCTAGATATCCGTATAATTAGAGCTACTCCGTTAGCGTAACTTGCTAAGAAACCTAAACATACGATCTTTGCTATCACTATAGCTAATATTAAAAAAGCCTTAGCACCAAAAAAGCACACCGACCCTGCTATAAAGGTATTAGTAGAGTACTATAACCGCCTAGAGGCATTCTTACGGAAGAAAGCCGATAAGCTACCGGAATACCGATCGTACAACTATAAGATTGTACTTAAAGAAGGAAAGTAGCCTGGATTTAGACCCTTATACGGGATGTCCTAAAACGAACTCTAAGTATTACGAAAGTATTTAGATAAGAACCTAAGTAAAGGATTTATTAGAGCAAGCTCATCACCTATAGCCGTACTAGTAATCTTTATTAAGAAACCTGGCGGCGGTCTACGCTTCTATATAGACTACCAAGCTCTTAATACCGTTACTATTAAGAACTAATATCCGATCCCGTTAATATAGGAGACACTAAACTAACTAAGCAAGGCTCGCTACTATACGAAGCTTAATATTATCTCTGCATTTAACCGCCTCTGTATAGTAAAAGGAGATAAATGGCTTACTGCATTTTGTACTTAGTATAGACTATTTAAATACTTAGTAACGCCATTCGGCCTTATAAACGCTTTAAGCTCGTTTTAACATTATATAAACGACACCCTACGCCCCTACCTAAATATCTTCTGTACTGCTTATATCGACGACATTTTAATATATAGTAATAACCTAACTAAATATTAGAAATACGTTGACCTTATCCTATAAGCCCTACACGGAGCTAGTCTACAATTAGATGTAGATAAATGCGAGTTCTATAAAACGGAAGTCCTATACCTTAGACTCCTTATTTCTATAAACGGTATATAAATAGACCTAAAGAAAGTCAAAGTAATTATAAACTGGTAAGAACCCAAGAACGTTAAGGACGTAAGAGCCTTTATAGGATTTGCTAATTTCTACTAACGGTTTATTAATAACTTCTCCGCCTTGGTTTTACCCCTTATAGCTCTAACCTAAAAGGATAAAGTCTTTATCTTTAATAAGGAATATAAGAAGGCCTTTGCCTATCTAAAGGTTATATTTACTACTGTGCCCGTGCTCTAATACTTTAACCTAAATTAAATAAGTGTTGTAGAAGCCGACTTATCTAACTACGTTATTAGAGGCATCCTATTTTAATATAACGAGGATGGAGTATTGTACCCCGTAGCATACTTCTTAAAACAACTAAGCCTAGCCAAATGCAACTACGAGATCTACGATAAGGAATTATTAGCCATTATTAGATATTTTGAATAATGGCGACCCAAACTAAAAGGCGCTAGATTTCTGATTAAGGTCCTTAGCGACTATAAAAACCTATAGTACTTTACAACCACAAAATAGCTAAGTTACCGTTAGGCCTGTTGGTTAGAATATCTATCTCGTTTCCGATTCTTAATTATATACCGCCTAGGCGTCTAAGGCCAGAAGCCTAATGCTCTAACCCAACGCTTGTAAGACGCGCCAGCCTTAAAAAAAGCGTGCTCTTACTAAAATCAGACCCTACTTCGCCCTAAACTATTTAACCCTCCTACTAAAAATCTTATGGTATACGTCCTTGAAATAACTAATCAATTAATTAAATAGATTATAGTCGACGAATACCTAAATAACAAGTTTATCCAAGAGACGCTTAAGCTAATATAAGATGGTATTAGACGCTCTAAAAAGATTTCTTTAAGTAAATGCGAAGCCTGCGGAAACTGCTTATATTACTAAAACCGTCTAGTTATCCCTAATTATAATAAGCTTAAGCTTAAACTCCTTAAACACGTATACGATCTACCTGTCGCCGGCCACCTAGGCCAAGAAAAGACCCTAAAACTACTCTAATGGGAGTATTATTAGCCGAATATGCATAATATGACACAAAGGTACGTCTCTAGCTGCCATACCTGCTAATAAGCTAAAGCCTTATATAAGACGTATAACGGTTTTTTAAAGCCGCTGCCTATTCTAGACTAAAGATAAAGGGATATCTTAATTGACTTTGTTATTAATCTTTCTAAGAGTAGAGGCTGCATGAATATTATAGTAGTTATAAACCAACTATCTAAAATAAGATACTTAATCGCCTGCCCTAATATGTTAACGCCTGCCGTCGCCTAACTATTCCTAGATTACGTATAGAAACTCCACGGACTCCCTAAAACAATTATCTCCAATAAAGGCAGCTAGTTTGTCTTAGCATTCTGGAAAAAACTAACTATTCGACTCCGCATTAAAGCACTATTATTTACCGCGTATTACCTAAAAACAGATAGCTAAACGGAACGCGTAAATGCTATAATGGAATAGTATATTTGGATATACACGTTATATTTGCAGGATAACTGGATTAACTAGCTCATATTCGCCGAGTTTACTGCAAATAACTCCGTCTCGGAAACCACGAAAGTCTCCCCGTTCTTAGCCAATTACGGCTAACACCCATAAATAGGTTTTAAACCCTTTAGTAATGTTCCTTACCCCACTCATTACGCCTTATAAGTCGCAGAAGCAAATAAATTTGTAGAGAAGATGGAAGAACTATAATAGTTCTTTACCGATAAGATAATATAGGCTTAATCTGTTTATAAAGCCGCAGCGAATAAGAAATAAACCCTAGCACCAGCCTACCAAATTGGTAATTTTATCTAGCTAGACATAAGAAATCTAAATATAAAACGACCCACTAAGAAACTTAATTAGAAGAACGCTGGCCCTTATAAGGTTAAAAAGGTTATCTCTCCTTATACCTACTAATTAAAGCTCCCTAATACGGTTAAAATCCACTCTATATTCTATACGTCAGTCCTCCGCCCTACTACCCCCGTATTAGACGCCCTACCTAGATAGATATAAGACCCTCCCCTACCAGTTAAAGTAGATAGTGAGAACAAGTACTTTGTTAAAAGAATTAACAATATTAAGTACGATAAACGGAAACGCTAATATATATATCTTATAAAATAGAGAGGCTTTACTAAGTCCTTATAGGAACCCGTTAACTCTATAGGACTTACACAAGCCGTAGAAGACTTTCACGAACTCCACCTAAAACTACTACAGCCCCATCTCGCAGAAGCTCGAGTTTAAAGGGGGGGTACTATTACGGGACACCCCCGTAACACCTTATACACGTCTACCTATTTCTACTAACTTAGCAATTAGAAACCAACCGCGAAATAGCAATTTAACGGCAATCTAATGGCAATCTAACGGCAATCTACGGCATTCTGCTATATTCTACCAAGTTCCACTAAATTCTGCTAAGTTCTGCTAGGACCATAACCTAAACCCTATTCTGCCTATATATGTGTTAACTAAGCAACCAAGTTAACGATATATGCCCTTTCTTCCCGTTTCCCTACCTTCTTTCCTTACGCAACGTCTTGACTTTATTACGCAGTTTATGTATATAGCTTAATAATACCTACTTCGCTATATATTATCACCGCTTGTGCTCACTCCGTGACATACAGATATTATAAAAGATTGTTAACTTAAAGTTAAAGTTTCCGCTAGTACTACTGTATTTCTAGTCGTCTATATATAACTTAGCTATATTTACTAGTTCCTTTCTATACCCTAGTATAGAAGTAGGTGCTATGGTAATAGGTATAGTAGTAGCAGGTATTATAGCCTGCGGAGGTAGGAGTAGTAGACTTAGAGGCGGAGTTATTTAAGATATTAGTAGAGTCGTTATAGGTGTGCTTTTGGGTATTAATTAAGGTATAAGGGTTTATGCAGTCTTATGTTTTAAGCCGCGTATAAATACGTTAGTAAGTATATTAGACTTAAAGGTGCTATTAGATTGCTTCTTATAGGCTTTATTAAATTCTTCTTAGCTCTATTTATGTTAAGTTTCTTTAAGTAGTATATTAGCTAAAACTTATATAAGCTTAGTATGTTTATCGTTCTTATATACGTACACTCCTCCTTTATAAAGAAGGAGAAAAAAATTCTTAAGGGTTTTAGTGCTAGCTTAAGAGAATATATCTATAATAAACTCTTTAAAGTCTTCTTAAAAGTAGTTCTATAAAGCGCTATTAACAGAGTTATTGTTATTGTATTCCTATGTCTTAAACTAAATATAGTCTGTAATATTATTATTGGTCGCAGTTTATATATTAATTCTATTCTTTTATTACTCTGCCTCCGCCTTTTAGTCTATAGGTATAGCTATCTTATCTGGTTATAAAGAGATTATTAATAGAGGGTGTCGGTGTTTATAGAGAGAGAGTGTTTATAGTATTTATAAGGAGGGAGAAAGGGTAGTTAATATAAGTTGTTAAAAATTTAACTTTTAATAAGGTGGGAAGCAATATCCTTCTAAATCTAAAGTATATTATTTAATTCTTAGCAGTAATAAGGGTCTGTAGGTAACGGCAAGCTATTAAGCTTTTAAATTGTCCTTAGTACTCTCTTTAACTAAAATAAGGCCGTCGTAAGGTAGAGCGTTAGACGTCTTCTAAACTAATACATATTTCTTAATCTATGCGCGCTTACTAATTAGTGTTGGTATACTTTAATAACGTGCAGAATATATATATTATAATAATATATACTATACGGTGTTATTAGTAGATTGTTTTCTTTTTTACTTATAACGCGCGTCACATATATATATTAGGCGCGTTCTGCCATATTCTGCCATATTCTGCTACTTCGCCATTGGCTCGCTTACCACTAGCGTGTTAGCCGTGTCCTGCTATATTCTGCCATATTCTGCCATTACACTATTGGTTCGCTTACCACTAGCGCGTTAGCCGTCCTCGCGATATATCTAACGCTTCTAGCTACAATTAGGAAGGATATTTTTAAGTGTATAATAGTTAGGAATTTAAAAAGCACCTTTAACCGGAATATAATATAGTAATTAAAACCTTCCTAAGGACTAAAGGTAAGGATTTGGTAACGGTTCCGGATATACTATAAATAAGATAATAGGGAAAACCCTAAAAATTAAAACTATAAGGTTAAGTATAGGTATTAAAAACGGAAATATTTTACTATTATAATAGGGATTCTAGAACCCTATAAGGGGAAGCCTATAAGATCTATAGAAGAACTACTAGGGATACTGTCTAAAGAAAACGCTATTTAAAAATAAGTAGTAGTAATATAAAAAGAGGCCTTAGGGATTTAGAAGGGCCCCCTAAGGATAAAAGGAGAGTATCTAGTCTGGCACTAAAGATATATAGTAAAGTTAATAATATAAAGAGGAGTAAAAGGACAGCCTATAAAGAATTAAAAAATTAAAAAATTATAAAGTATCTATAGGAATATTACCCGTTTATTATATATAGGGATTATAGTAGTATACTGCTTTTATAAGAATTGTTACCGAAGCTTAGAATAAAGGTATCCCTAAAGTATAAAGTTAATTCCTAATAATAGGGCATCCTAGAGGTACCTGAGAAGCACTATATAAAGCTATTTTATAAGAAGAAGGAAAGAGCTAGGTAATAATTTAAATACTAATAGTAGTAATAGGAGCCTCCTCTTCTATTTTAATGTTATTATTAATAGTATTATTAGCTCCTTTATCCCTAGAAGTATTAGCACTTCTACTAATATTCTTTTTAAAATAATGGGTACTAGAAGAACTAGCACGGGTAGGAGACTAGTAAGAAGAGCGTTTATCTTAACCTTTATTACTATTTTTAGTATCCCTAAGTTCCAAATTAGCGTTTAAGTAGGGATTAGAGAGACGTTAGCTAAAGGAGTTAGTATAATTCCTAAGTAAGTTATTAGAGAAACTTACCTAGCTAAAGTAGCCCGCGTAAGAGTATAAATGTTATTATTAATAAGGGTAAGCTGTTTGTATATACGCTCCTAGATACTATATATCCAAGATTATTATATCTCTATAGTAATAAAAACCCTTATTAAATTAAAGAGTTTATAAGTAAGGGAAGATACCTTCTATTCCTACCTATTACTATTAGGATATTAGCGGAAATCTTAGATAGCGCGTTAGAGCCTCTAAGTCTTATACGTATAAATAGCGGGGATTTAGTATAATTAGCGAAATTTAGAATAAAACGGAATGGAAAATACTAAAATATAGGTCTTTCTCCTACTACGGTAATAGGAGTACTTAGATTTATTTTTGCTGGAGTAAGACATCTTATAGATGTAGGAAGGATTCTATATAAGAGTATAAATATAGCGATAATAGTATTTTAGGGAAACTGCTGTAGAAGTAATAGACGCTGTCTAGGGTATTATTAGGAGAGGAATAATACTACTGCTAGTTTAGGGACGCGTAAAAGGACTATAAGCCATTATAAGAGAATACTTTAAGAAGTTAGCATTATTATAAGAGATAAGGTAGGGATTTTATTGCTTATAAATGTATTATAAGAAGATGATAAAGTAGCTATAAAAGAATAGCTAAAGACATAGAAGCTAAAAGCGGAGATGTAGAGGAAACAGTCTGCTAAAAGATAAAACAAATAGTGTTATTAATAAAAAGACGCGTAAGAGGCGACAGCTTATAAACTGGAAGAAAATTAAAATAAAGACGTTATTATTAGAACCCATTTTAGGTAAATGGGGATAGTAGCTTATAGACGCGTTGTATAGGACAATCTCTAGATTAACTTATAACAAACTCTTATAATAAAAAAGGTAAATCCCATCTAATTTTTTTTATTATTATTTTAGTTTTATTATAAAGGCATTATAAGGAACTATAGTAGGAGAAAAATAGAGAAACTAAGGATAAAGTAAGGTTTTATACTAGTAAAGAATTAGCTATAAGCCGCATTATAAAGTACCTTTTTACTAAGAATTTTCTCTAGTAGTTTTAGCTGGAACTTTATAAAAGCTTAGTAAAAGCGAAGTCTTAGAGGACCAAACCCCTTAAAGAGGAGGCAATTGTAATAGAATTCCCTAAAAGGTATATATTAGATAAGATAAAAGGAGGTTTTATCTATATTCTATCTATGTTTTAGAAGATATAGTTAGATAAATAAGGGGTAAAGGGTTTTGCTAGTATCTTAAAAGGATTATATAGGGAGCTAGTTCTCCTCTAGAGAAGGATTAGTAATTAGTCTCTAAATAAAAGAGGTTAGAAAGCATTATCCTTTATTTATAAAGATTGTTTTACCTTAACTTATCTTTTACTTACCTATAACTCTTATTCTATACTATTAATTAAATAATTATACGTTCCGGTTAGACTGGCCTCTTATAATTATAAAATCTAATAGGAGGGCCCTAAAGAATACGCCCTATTCTAGCCCCTTAATGACTAGATACCCTCTACCTAGCTATAAACGGCATACTAGTAAATTTCTAAACCCTTTTACTAACCTCCCCCCCTTTTAGATCTTCTAATATACCTAAGAAGTATAGTATATAAGATAGACTAAAAGATATAAAGATATACTAGCTAGGCGAAGGTAGAGCGTATAAAACTAGCTAAAAGGAAATACTTAGGTTTTTCCTACTATAGGGCTTTTTTTTATATAGAAAGGTAGTAGCCTATATAGACCTAAAAAGGGACTATATTGGGCAATTAATAGAATTAATAATAATAATTAAAAAGTATATCTAAGTAATTTGGTCTGGTTTATATAAAAAGTAATATCTTTTTAATTAATATATTTTATAGGTTTGCTTATTATATACTAGTTCCTATAAGGCTACTATTTAGTATTCTTTTAGGTTTAAGCTGTTAAATAGGGGATATATTACTCTATAATTTAAATAACTACTATTATATTATACTATTTCTAACCCTTTTACGGTATTAATAAGTGTAAGAGGCTAGTCTAACCGGAACGTATAATTATTTAATTAACAGTATTACTAGTAAGTAGAGGGTAAGTTAAAGGTAGAATAAGTTTTACGTATTAAAGGATAAATGCTTTTAACTACTTCTATTTAGAGACTAATTGCTAGTTTTTCTCTAGAGGGGAACTAGCTTCCTATATATTCCTTCTAAGACGCTAGTAAAACCTTTTACCCCTAACCTATTTAACTATGTCTTTTGGAATATAGATAGGATATAGATAAAACCTCCTACCGTCTTATCGGATATGTACCTCCTAGGGGATTCCGTTACAATTACTTCCCCTCTTAAGGTTTTAGTCCTCTAAAACTTTGCCTTTACTAAGCTTTTATAAAGTTCCGGCTAAAACCACTAGGGAAACCCTTAGTAGAAAGGTACTCTATAATACGACTTATTGCCAGCTTTTTACTAGCGCGGAACTTTACTTTATCTTTTATTCCTTTACTCTTTTCCTACCCTAGCTCCTTATAGTGCTTTTATAATAGGATTTTAATAATAGTAATAAAAATTTAGTGGGATTTATGTTACGAACGCTTTAAGTACAATATTATAACTACTTAGAGAGGAGTCGGAGGAAGCTAGTTAGTTAATACAAGCACGGTCTAGGATAAAACCCGTAGAACTATATGACGAGGAATAGTAAGCAGAGTTACGTGATGTAATCTATATAATCTATATAATCTACAA
Organism: Cenococcum geophilum 1.58; assembly: GCF_001692895.1. Lineage (NCBI taxonomy): Eukaryota > Fungi > Ascomycota > Dothideomycetes > Gloniales > Gloniaceae > Cenococcum > Cenococcum geophilum. The sequence goes on from NW_027137576.1 coordinate 1,057,669, forward strand.
GATCTATAATAGAGCGGATAGAGTAGGCAGAGTAGATAGAGCAACAACTTTCTTAAGAGTACGGTTGTGTATTTAAGGACCCTTAATCCCTACCTAGATAGTTCCTTCCTTGTAGTAATTCTTAGAATATAATTAGAGTTAATCTGTTAGGCAACTACTCCACTAGTTATTATTACGTTATTAACTTACTTATAATACCTATATACCTAGCCCATTAATAAGTCTACCGTAGTTCCTACTATAAGGCTCCGTTATATAATTACTACTATAGTTATAGTTTTAATAAGTTAAACAATATGCCACTAAAAGCAGCCACTATAACGCCATTAATGGCGGCAACTACGTTAGGATTAGGTAACGACACCAGTATAGCAAACACTAATTTATAACAACCTGTAACAGTAAAACAGTTATAAGCAATAGTTAACTAGTTAACGGGAGATAACGTAGTACTTAAAAATAGGATTAATGGAATAGGAGTAGTAAAGGTTAAGTTACTATTAATTAAAAGATTCTTAGGGGAGAGATTAAAGCTTAAAGGATTCCTTACGTAAATATACTTTAAAGTTATATAAAAGGGAACGAAACTAGTAATAACTATAGATTAAGTAGTATATGTAGGATTGTTCTTATTAGGAAGAGCACTTAAATAGTTTAAGCCTTACCTTATAGATATATAAGCAAATGGAATAATAATAACGAACTAAGAAGTACAGTTTATATTCTTAAGTTAGGGAGGGTTTATAGAGCGACTTATATAAATATTCGGAAATCTAGAGGTAACGACTATAGCGGAAAGGAAACTCCAAGATATTATATAATAAACCTTAGCAATTAAGTATATAACGTAGTTCTAAACGCTAGCAACGTAAGTTAAGTGGAATAATAAGGCGCTTATAGCATAGTATAAACAGGGACTTAAGGCTAAAGTCTAGAACGTAATTATTCTAATAGAAGACGCGGATACCCTAAGGGAACTAATAGATTAAGCGATAAAGATTAATAATAGGATCTACTAAAGGGAATAGGCTAAAAAAGGCTAGGATAGAGTTCTATAGTTATATAAGACGTAAAGTACGCAATGACCTAAGCTAAATTAGAAAATATAGTATAATATAGAGCTAATAGACCTAAGTGGTACTAAAGAAACCTATAAGAAATGGAGTAAGAAACTATAGAAACCTAGAGGTTAAGAATTAAGTAATTATAGGACTAAAGAGCATAGGCTAAACTAAGGATCTTAGTAATAGAAGACGTTTAAGCAAACTCTATAACAAAAGCAATAGTTTAAAGAGGAAGCTTATATAAATTATAGAAAATAGGGTTATTTTACTAAAGACTGTAAAAGTAGTTAGAGTTATTACGCAGTAAAGGGAACTAGACTAGTAGTATGTAATATAGACGTATAAAGGGATAATAGTGTGCTATAAGGAACAAAAGAATATTTAATTAGAAGTTTTGCGTTTTATTATAATAACGTATACCAAATTTATAAAGACGCCAAATATGGTATAAGCTATTAGCTATAAGAGCTAGAGTTAAAAGGACTTAAAGGAACTAAAGAGTTAGACAAAGAATAAGATCGACTTTATAAGCTAGATTAAGATGTTATAGTAACGTGCGGATAATAATTAGTAATAATAACAATAGAGTCGGAGTACTTATTAATTAATAGCGATAAGGATAGTAAAGGAACTAACTAGGGGTATCTAAACCTTAATAACGCAAAAGAAGTAGAGACTAAGACCGCTATAGAGTAATGTTTAGTAATAAGTATTATAACACCGTTAGATACGGCATCTATTGCTTTATAAGACGGAAAGAGTAATATCTAAAGATAATTAAGCAAGTAGATAACTGCTAGTGCTAGCTTACTACTTAATAAAGGCAAAAGGCCAAAGGCTTAAGATTCTTAAGACGAGATAAAAGACGACTAAGATTCTTAAGATGAGATAAGGTATGCTTAAGGACCTATAATAGACGAAAACCGATAGAATAGAGTAATAGCTTAGTTTAGTAATATACAAATAAGCTTAGAACGAAGTTTCCTAAAGGCATAAGACTCTTAAGACGAGATAAGTAAGATTTAGGACTCTTAAGATAAGATAAGGATACTAGTAAAGCCTAGTTAGACTAAGGCTAAAGCGCAGCTTAAGAAAAAAGTAAGCTTAGGGTTAAAGAATCTAAGGGGTTAAGAATTTGGAGTACGAATAAGGACACCCGTAAGAAAGAAGTAAGAGACTTCGCTATAGATTAGGGAATCTATAGTATAAATAGCAGTTAGATTAGGAGACAGATATATAGACCTAGAAGACTTACTAGGTAAATATAGTGTTTAACCTAAAGATTAAAAAGTTAATACAGCGATTAAGAAGTAAGAGAACTTTAAAGATCTAATTGCAAGACGTAAATAATAAGAAACTATAGACAAGTTTAAAGTAAGAATTATTGCATAGTAAGAAAAGAAACTAGATATAAGATCTAGCACACTAGATTATATAAGGGACAGAGTACCTATATAAAGAATCACTAATAGACTAAGAATAGGCATACTAAGGGCCAAGTGGCTTACCGAACTGGAAAATAAAGAAAATCTAGGGATTTTTACTAGGTTTAAAGAACGACATATAAAAGGCTGTTATGACGCAGTAATAAGAAGATACTTCTTTATAGACAGACCATATATACTTTAGTAGCTATACTAAAAGTAGTATAGGCAATAACACAATAATAAGTAGGAAGATTTCTATATATAGTTAAATAAAAAAGTTATCTAAGACCACCTAATTACGGAAAAAGCGATAAATTATATTAAGGGAGCTTTAATTATAATATTAAAGGATCTAAAAAAACAATTAGAGGACTAGAGAAGTAAGAGGCGCGTCTTAATATCTGCGAATAAAGTCGCAATGTTTAGATTAGTATAATAGAGGTTTAAACTTAAAGACAGAGACGAGTTAAAAGTTAACTTAAAGCACCTAGTATACCACACGCTATTATAGATTGCATATGTAGACGATATATATAAAATATATAAGAATCCAAAGGAAAAGAACCGGAAATACTCTATAAGGATATACTAGATAATAAATAAACAACAGTATAGGAATGCTAAGTATATATACGGTTAGTATCTAGCAGAAGTCCAAGAGGAAGGAGATTTAATACTTTAATTAGGAAGATTCCTTACGGAAGAATGCTTAGATAGACGATAATAGTAGGAATGTTTAGAGAATACCTATCTATAGTATATTAAAGATAAAAAGCGAACTAGGCATTAGCTAAAGAGTAAGCTAAGTATAATAGAATTAAGCAGTTAATAGTTAGGAAAAGTAGAGGCCTATAAAACCAGAGGGAGCCAGTAGTAAAACCTTAGACCCTTAAAGGAATTTAAGGACGATACCTAAACCTAAGAGTTAATTAGCAAGATTAATAGTTTAAAGCGTTAGTAGATAGTAGAGCGATACAAAACTATATCTTACTAGCAGCAGTTAAAAGGATAGGGCTACTATACAGGCAAAAAGAGCACCCTTATTTATTAGTAACAATTTTAGGAGATCTAATAGCCTATAGAGGAGGTATTATTAATCTCAAAATAGGACTAATTTAGATAACTATTAAAGGAAGATAAGTTAAGATATCTTTTAATATATTACTATTAGGGAACAATAAGGTAGTATTAGGAATGCCTTAGTTATAGGAATATAATCCAAAGATTAATTAGGTTATAGGTTAGGTTAATATTAGAGATATATAATAACGTAAGATGCGATAATAAACTAAGTTGGTATAGTACTAAGTTGGAGCAATATATAAGGAGACTAATTAAGGATTAAGCCATATACTAAAGAGATACTATAAGTATAGCAAGAAGCTATAGTTACTAGAAAGTAAAAAGCTGTTAGATTATATAGCATAGGACTATAAGATAAAGCTAGAACTAGGAATAAGTCTAAGGTTCTACCCAACTTATAAGTTAACAGAAAAAGAGTTATAGGTACTTAAGAAGTTTGTCTAGGAAAATTTCTAAAAAGGATATATTAGACTATTACAGTTATTAGCGGGATATCTAGTACTATTCGTACTAAAGAAGAATAAAAAACTTAGGCTATGCATTAACTATAGACAGTTAAATAATATTACTAGGAAGAATAGGTATCCTTTACCCTTAATTAGCGAAATTTAAGATAGGGTTAGTAACGCGCAAATCTTTACAAAGATAGATTTAAGATAGGTGTACTATTAAATTAGAATTAAGGAAGGCGACAAATAGAAGGCAGCCTTTAGGTTAAAGGAAGGACTATATAAACCACTAGTTATACAATTCGGGCTTATAAACGCACTAGTAATATTTTAGAAGCGTATTAATAATATATTAAGAGAATACTTAGATAAATTTGTTATAGTATACCTTAACAATATTATTATCTACTTAATAAGTAAGGAAGAACATAGAGAACACATTAAATAGGTTTTAAAGAGACTATAAGAAGAATAGATGCCAGTAGCAATCGAAAAATATAAATTCTTTACTAAGAAGACAGATTTCGTCTAATTTATTATTAAACTAGGCCAACTTAGTATAGATCTAAAGAAGATTAAAGCTATAGTGAATTAGCAAGAACTAGAAAATGTAATACAGTTAAGGTTATTTTTAGGGTTCTGCAACTATTGCAGAAGGTTTATAGCTTAATAGTTAAAGGATATTAAGCCACTTATAAGATTAATAAAGAAGGAAAAACTATGGGCATAGGGAGAGGAATAAAAGGAACTATTTAAAAGAGTTAAACAGTTGTTTACCTAGGAGCCAGTTCTTAAAATCTATTAACTATAGTTAGAAACAGTGGTTAAAACGGATGTATTAGACTATATACTAGGAGCGTGCTTTCTATAGAAATATAAAAATAAATAGCACCTAGTGGCATACTATAGTTAAAAGATAATACCACTAGAACTAAACTATAATATCTATAACAAGGAGTTATTAGGTATAGTTACAGCACTAAAAAAAAATAGAGATTATTCTTATAAGGTATAAAAAAACTATTTATAGTTAAGATGGATTATAAGAACCTAACGGGGTTCTTAATAACAAAAGAACTTAATTATTGTTGGATCACAAGGGGATATCACGTAGCTACGGTTCGTAGATAGTATGATAATTGTTGTTCTTTTTGTTTTTGTTTATTGATTGGAATAAGGAAAGGGGTAAGGAACTTAAGGTTCCTCACCACGCTAGGGCCACGTCGACACGTGACGACCGCTTGCCTCATTCCCGACACTAGCAACTCTTCTTTTGTGGTTGCCATCTCTATACACTTATAGATTGCCACTATATAAAGATACAAAGCTAAGAAGAAGAAGAAGATAAAGAAGGACGTTAGGTTTAACGAGAATACAAAGGGAGTCGCTAAGGCGCTAGTAGTAAGCGAGCCAATAGCGATTTTCCATCCCGGGGATGGAAAATCCTGATTGGCTGGCAGAAGTTAGGGTCGGCAGAGTATAGTAGGAATTTGGCAGGTAGTACGCCCTAGGAAACTGTGTCGTTAAAATAGGGTTGCGGAGCTAGCGGAGCGTAACTGGATACGGCTAGCTCGAGCAAATGGGAACGACAGTCGACCAATAGGAATGCTCTTGAATTGCCTTTNTCATCGCATCTGCCGGGTTGTCTTGGCCACTAATCCATCGAATCCCAAAGAGTTCTTGATGCTCTACGAGGACCTCCACGAGAACCTCTGCGAGGACCTCCATGAGGACCTCCACGAGGACCTCCATGAGGACCTCTATGAGGACCTCCACAAGGACCTCCATGAGAACCTCTATAAGGACCTCTGCGAGGACCTCCACGAGGACCTCTACGAGAATCTCCACGAGGATCTCCACGAGGACCTCTACGAGAATCTCCGCGAGGATCTCCACGAGGACCTCTACGAGAATCTCCACGAGGATCTCTACGAGGACCTCTACGAGAATCTCCACGAGGATCTCCACGAGGACCTCTACGAGAATCTCCACGAGGATCTCCACGAGAACCTCTATAAGGGTCTCTACGAGAACCTCCATCAGTGCTTTGTAGCCGATATTGATCGTACCCTCTGCCGTATTCCCTACCGCGGCCACCATATGTTCGATCAGTCTAGTTGTGATCGTGTTGGTCGGGAATACTTGGTTAGGTAGGGTTTTCGGTATAGAACTGTTGAGATTCTTGTGTTCGCATCGCAGTACCTACGGCGGAGCGTAGCTCAGCATATACTCCTTTAAACGTATCCATAGGTTTGTATAGCGCCAAGTTACACTCATAAATGCTATGGCATGCTGAGATAACCTAGTCCCTTAGGCTGTTCTCGTTTTGGTAAGTTTTGGTAAGGCCACGTTAGATTTTCTGGAGTTTATTAAAGAGTAGTTGAAGGCACTCTAAACGAGTCTTTATCGGGTTAAAAGCAATAACTCTCTAGAACGTAGTCTCCCGCCATTTAGATATATAAAGTTGGCGATTCTTATCGGTCTTAAAGTAGGCTCTAGTGAGCTAAAGCATTGCATTAAAGTTATAGTTTTTACCCGTAATATGGTCGTAATAGAATATTACCGCCCGTCCCTTTAATATAACAGAGAAAGCGTAATAGTACTAGTGGCGTTAAATTCCGACCTTATTGCAACAGTTATAAAAGACCTATAGTTTTGCTCCGAGCATATTATACAGTTCTCCTCCAAACTTCTTCTCTTCGTCCGAATATACCTTCATTAGATTCGTGACTTCTTATAGTAAAGGCTCACCGGTTGGCTGGAGTGGAGGAGGTAGAGGCGGAGCAACTCTAAGTGGGAGAGCACCTCTAGGTGGGAGAGCAGCTCTAGGTGGGGGGTTAGCGTTCTAGGGGTTTTAATACAAATTAAAGTTGCCTTCTGAAGAATATGGGTTGTTTTTAGGTTTTTGTAGTTAACGTATAATCTCAGCTTCCGTCCATATTGGTTCTTCTACACTAGTAATAACGGCCTAAATATTACTAGTAATTGGGTTACCGTTCTCAGTAACGTATACCCTATTCCTACGGAGGAAGTCTCGAAAGTTCTAAACAATATTAACGTTGCTAAGTGCCTAGGTATCAGCAGTCCATCCTATAAAATCCTCCCTAAAATACTCCTATAGTTATAAGTCGGCATAGCATCTATTTTAGTAGAATATAATATAGTGTAGGAGAAAGCCGTTAACTTATTTTATGGTATAAGTTATTATATTAAAGGCGAATTCGTCCCAATCTTCATCGATAAGTTTCGCGTGCTCAGCTACCCCTAGTAGTAAGGAGTCTTTCCAGTTATTTAAGGTAGGCGTAGCCATATTTTCGGAGGGAGGGAAGTGTTATTAGTGTAGGGATTGTCGTTTGGTACGCGTTCGTGATGTGTATTTATCGTTTAGTACGCGTTTATCGTTTAGTACGCGTTTGTGACGTATATTTGCGGTTATGGGGCTTAGGACCAGTTCTGGCCTTAAATTATAAAGACTTGTAAAGCGTGTTGTTCTGCGTGATGGACGCAAGAATCTGTAATCTTAGAAAGGCTTAGGACCAGTTCTGGCCTTTAGATCCTTAGATTCGTGGAAGAGTTCTATTTAAGGTTTAGGACCAGTTCTGACCTCAAAAGACAGCTTTCTCTAGCACGAGTAGCACTGGTACAGTGGCTTGTCTTTTCTTAGTGAAAACCTAGCTGTTCTATGGTATAACTGTGAAGTTAACCACTGATCAGTGTTAGATCACAAGGGGATATCACGTAGCTACGGTTCGTAGATAGTATAATGATTGTTATTCTTTTTGTTTTTGTTTATTGATTGGAATAAGGAAAGGGGTAAGGAACTTAAGGTTCCTCACCACGCTAGGGCCACGTCGACACGTGACGACCGCGCCTTGCCTCATTCCCGACAATTATAGATAGGTTAGATAGGCGGAGATGCTTGTAGAATATATTTTAAGATTTAGTATACTAAGGGAACAACAAGAATACATAAGCAGACGCTTTAAGTAGAAAGGCTAAAACTACAAAACAATAAAAAGCCATTAGGGACTTTATGTGCAAAAGGATATAGACAAGATTAATTAGGTATAATTATTTAAAGGATCACAGTAATATAAGAAGAGAAAGACCTAATAATTTTACTAGAAAGTAATTAGATATAAAAAATCCTAGATATATAAGAAATTAGAGAATCTAGACTTAGAGTAGTACGAAAATTAAGAAGTAATATATACTACTAAGATCTATTATAAAGGAGTTATAATTAAGTTATTCTTAATAAGGGAATAACTTAAGGATATAAGCGGAGCTATAGGCTTAGTATTAAGACTTTAAGAGGAGTATATTATTAATGGAATCTAGGAACTAGCTAGGTAAAGTTATAAAAGAATACTTAGATTACTAAAGAAATAAACTAATAACAGGTATAACGCCTATATAGAGAGCTATAACCTATTAAACATACTAGAGAGACTATAGGACGAGGTTATATTATAGGACTTTATTATTAAGCTTACTAAATTAAGAGATCCTATTACTCGGGTAAATCAATTATATATATAATCCTAGTAATAGTAGGACACAGCTTATAAAGTGGCCCCGTATACTTTATAGTATATTTAGAAGAAATATTAAGACGAAGATATCGCTAGAAAATACTATATTCCCACAAACGAGTGTTTAATAAGATAATACGAGTACCTAAGTAAAATTACTATTCCAGCATAAAAGATCCTAAGATTCATAGCAGTAATCTAAGAACTAAGACGTATTCTTAGTAAACCCCAGTAAAGATGTTTAAGTAGAACTTCCTCCGCAATAATCTAATCTACAGACAAGAACGGCTAAACAAAAGATTAAATTAGACAGCTAGAATAACTATCAAGCGCATTTATATTAATTTATATCACAGAATCAATTGGGTATTAGCTATTAGCCACTCTATCATAGTTTTCATATCTAATCATAACACTATAAGAACGGAATGGGCACATTACTATTTAACGGCAATTTACGCGATCACATATCGCTAAGGACCTCTTATTATTCTATACTCAAGTAAGAAAGATACAGTAGTATAGCTAAGTAAAGAATACAAGGGAATTTAATAAATGCTGTTATATCCTAGACCGCTTAATAGACCAGCTA